>NC_053151.1:27123788-27424027 GCF_016808335.1 Panicum virgatum | reverse complement strand
GAAAAACATTACAGTTAATTAGACAATTTATGCAGCTAGCCTTGCTAACTAGTTCCATCTGAAGTGCTAGTTGCAGGTATTTTAATTCTGGAAATAAAGTAACACAAGTAACATAAGTGAATGAGCTACAAGCAGACCAGAAAATGACTAGAAAGATTTGAATATAACCTAACTTGGTGGCAGCACTAGGACTACATGACAACTTTGGCTTTTTCATGCTCATCCGAGTTTCTCCAATTGTTCCTACTAGAGTCCACAGCCTGGGAAAAAACAAGCAAGAAAATAATGGATCAGCAGCACGAACTGGTTCTATTATAACAGTGGAATTAATGTTGTAGACTTAATTAAAATAGTATGCTCGACAATTGATACTAGTGATCCATTAGGACAAGCAAACCACTTGCTAACAGGAATTAAAGTAGTTCTTAGCAAGACTTCACTAGCAATACTCATACTTGAGGGGCTTCATTATCAGAGCTTGGGTGTTGGCAGACAATTATCTGATCATGTGCCATGTATCTGTGCAGAGATGGAGCACTCGACAAAGATATACTTAGCACTGTTATCAATGACATGACTGCAGTTTGGGCAATCCCAGCTCCATGCTTCTGCAATCAATTCCTTTATCTGGTGATGCCCTTACAAGTTGTCAGCCATGGCCTGCAACAAAAGGAACATATTGGAGCTGGGTCACAAGTAAATGTAAAGGAGAATTTGAAGACAGCCAAACTAAATAGCAGTTTTAATTTTCTTTTTCGAATTGTGATCCGAGTATGACAGCCTGCAAGCAAGAGTTGCAACTAGCAAATATTTAACAAGAGTTGCATTGCATAAGATTCGAATACTACACATAAGCCATGCTGAATTCACAGGAGCCCCTGGCGTGTGTTCATGTTGAGTGTGCTGTGCACAAGGTCAACACAGACTTAAAGCTGGCTCCTAAATTCAGACAATTTGGTATCTAAGCATTTTTACTATTTCTTTCTCAGAACATAGAACAATGCACTTTCCAGAAACCAACGGTCAAAAACCATATGGAGCCGGCACACCTGCTTTTGCCACAGACGGATGTGGGGAGGCCTGCTCGGGTGGCCGAGTGGGGTGGAGATGCAGCGCCGCTGGGTGGGGAGGAGATCCACCGCCGCCGGATGCAGTGTCTCGGCAGCTAGGCGGAGCTGCTACCCGACGGTGGCCCACTTGCAGCCCTGGGTCTCCGGCCTCCAGAACACCGTGTCCACGTCCTCGTCGCAGGCGCGCGCCAGAGGAAGTCGAGGGAGAAGCGGCCTGGCGGCGGCGAGGAAGGCCGGGCGCGCACTTGGGGGAGCAGCCGAAGCAGCGACGGCCATTGCGGTAGGAGCCGGCGATGAGGTGGCGTCCGCCATCGCGCGAGGAGAGAGGGGCGGCGAGGAGGGAGCAGCTAGGGGGAGGGGATCTGAGTGTGGAGAGGATGGGTTAGGGTTCTGCTGCTTTTATACTATGGGAGAGCGATTGGAATTATTGGATCGGAGATGAACGGTTAAAAACAGTTGGGCCATTTGGGCTGAAATGGGCCTGGTTTGCATAACATTTTTCTTTTTTTTATTTTATTTTATTGCACTTTTGTGAAATAACATATAAAAATAATTATCTTTTATACACCAACTTGTTTTTTACATGTAATAGACAACATTTAAGTTGATACGTAGGAGTTTCAAGATTTTTTGAACAAATTTGGTATATTTTGTCAATCAAATAAATTTCTATGTGCTTTTCTAAACGGAAGCTTCGTTGATGCGTTAGGTCTCAGGTTCGATTCCGCTAGCCAACCTTTGTGCCATTTTAATTTCTTTTATTCTTCTTTCAGTGCAAAATAATTGTAACGTGCAGTCCAAAATAATTGTAACGTGCACCCGCACCACATGCAAGCATTTGGTGTAGTGGTCGTGGTGCATGATCTTAATCATGTGGTCTGGAGTTCGAGTGTTGGCTATGTCAAGTTTTTTTGAGCGCCCAGATTTATTTTTCCTAGAGCCGGACTCATGGCTTAATATACATATAAATCCCAGATTTATTTTTCCCTAGGGCCAGACTCATGGCTTAATATACATACTAGTAGTGCCCATGTGCAGCACGCACATGTTTTAAAATCAAGAGATTTCTAACATAGGTCAACATGCAGTATGTACATATTTTAAAACAGTGATTGATATGTGACAATTATATAAACAACCTAAGAAACAAGATATTTAGATTAATTAACCAACAATTTAGCTTAAATCATAATCCATACCATAATTATTTTCATCCACACATCTATACTATAGGAAAGCATGTGTTTAAAATTAAATTGTTTTAAAATAATTGGAATGCATAGAACTACTATAAAAAAAATGTCACTAATAAGTAGCAAAGGTTTGTTGCATCAAGATTTGAATGACCAACATATGTGAAACCTCTCCAAAAGCAAAATACTCATAATGTATTATAATGTTGTAAAGGGGGATATTGTTGAAATTTAAGTATTCCAATCCACACCAAATTATGATTGCAGATGGCAAGGCATTCCTCTATACAAGCTTGGCTGAACACAGAATATAGCTAATGGCAATGTTAACTCAAATACGGGAGAGCCAACTAATATGCACTCAATATAGTTTGGAACACGAGATCTATTGCACCTGTTCTCGCTGCTGTTGCAGCAGCTTAGCCGAACACAGCTTCATTGCCTCGCCGTCACCTTCACCAGCACACATCCAGGACCAGCTGCCACTGTAGGGGGCCAATCAGCAATCAACATGGCTAGAGGGGCAATCAGCATTCAACCTGGACAGAGGCAAACATGATAATAAACATGGGGATTTCAAGGATAATAGTATACAATTCAAGGATGCTTCAGATTTTCAGAAGCAATCAAACATGGGGAACTGAAAGGAAATATTTTAATGAGTTACATGTACATTTGAATTTGATCATTTTATCTACGGATAGTTGAAAGTAGAAAATTATGTAATCAAAGCATTTATCTGCAGTTTCGTTCTAATATTTCTTCATGACTATACTTGGAGTCTTGGACAATGACCAAAAGCTACACCATGTAAATATCTGTAATTGACCAGAGCATGAATTCAGTTTTCTGCTAACACACAGGGATTAAAACACACAAACTATGACTGTACCAGGACACGAAACTAAAATTAATGTTCTGAGGGCATTCTTGAATCAACAAATAAAATGGAAATGCAGATGATAAATGTAAGTAAACCTAATCTCTACTGACATCACTTGTCTCCTTCATATATCCATTTAAACCAGCGAGCCTATAGAATGCCTACCATCAATATAATAATCTTGGGACTGGGAAGTAGCATCATCATCAATATAATAATCTTGTGATGACATTATCATAATAGAGAGAAGTCAATAATATCAATAATATAATCTGGAACGCAAAATGACATTATGGAACAAAAAAATAGGAGCTGCAGGTAAACCTAGATGTTTTTAAGAATTCCAGGGATTAATCCTCTGTCCGAATGGATTCACAGGTACAAGTTAGCATTAAAAAAACAAATACAACAAGTTCAATGTTGTTTTACAGAAAACAGACCAAACAGCAAGCCCAACTTGCTGTAAAATGGCACATATGTCCACTTGGGAGGTAAAGAACACAGAATACTAACCAAACTACTTGTTTACACAAAACTGCTTGATATATAGTGATATCCAGTTAGACATCAAAGACAATTGGGAAAATTCGATTCATGCCACCACAACTCCGTGAAATTGGGTGTCATGTTGAAAATCATGCCACTCAATGGCATGATTTTCAACATGAGATCCAATTTCAAGAAATTGGAGTGGCATGGATCCAACTGACCCCAGACAATTAGGCAACAACCATCAAGATGGACTCCCAAAATCAGCGATGCTGTTGCTGTTACCTGGCCTGCAAGATAAGTCCACTGCCGATTCTTTCTGTGCAGTGCTTAACTCAAGTGCTTCCATCCTAAGTGCATCCAGCTTTTGTTATTCTGGTTCAGTAAGCACCGGTCATTTATATCATCTCGGGATTCACCGCCGATGCAGCTATTGACGTTGTCCAGTCCCTGAATATATGTACATGTCTTTTAGGCATAGATGCATGCAGTTTTTCAACATTGCAAGAGGTAGAAAGGCACCAATCCGGATGAGCTCTGTTACCTTTGTGTTCATTGATGTCATCGAGGCTTCAATCTTCCATTAAATCAACTCTGAACGTGACCGAACGCTATACTTATGCACTGAATAAGAAAGAACAATATCTTCAAATATGGTGTAGGCAAGCTAAATAGTTTCAGAGCAACTAATGGCTAAGGCTCACAATTTATTTTCTAGCGACAAACTCTCAATTTGAGTGTTAAACTGATATTTCAACAGCTCAAACCATTGCTGTGATAAATTTTGTGATAAATGAAAGCATATCATGCAAATACCTTTGAACACATGATGGAAGTGTTGTGATAAATGAATGCATATTTGAATGGAGCTTTCCTTCAGTTGAGGCTATGTATCCTCGGCAGCTTGGCAGCTTGGGAAACCTGTATAGGCATACAAGTGAATGCTGGTCACAACCTTGGCAGCTTGGGAAACCTGTATAGACATACAAGGTTACAAGGAGAAAAAATAATATAAAAATTTCTATTCCAAAGCTATTTCTGGTCATTGCTGGCAACCTAGCAACTCCCCATACTGTAGCTGTAAAAAATAAAAATAAAAAAATCCTTTTCAGCTCTTTCTGGTCTGATGGAGAAGCTCATTTGTGTTGTCTTCTCTCTCAAGCAACGCACACAGCAAAAAGCAACCTGGCTCTTTGCTTGGCTCTGTTCTTATCCAGTAGCACACTACTTACTGCTACCATCTTCTATCTCGATCAAGCAGAAACCAGGAAAAAAACTGTACCTGAAGCTTTTTTTTTTGCTCCAAAACCTGATCCACTCAAAGCTCTACCCTCAACCGTAGGCTTCTTTCATGTCGGCAGCACATCAGATAGCCCTTGTTCATAGCCTGAAAAAAATAAACTGATTGGGAGTAGCAGAGGGGTAAGAAGAATTAGTTCAGAGCATGCATCTGTCAGGTTAGAACAACAACTCAAGAATTTGCATTTTTCTTGTCATATAATTTAAATCAACATCAATGAACAAGAGCTATCAATTAAATCAACATAAATGAAGACCCACCCTCAAAATCTCAGGAAAGGAGCATCCAATTAAATCAACCATAACCTAAATCCAAGTTTTTCATCAGGAAAGGAGCATCAATGAAGACCCACATATTCCCCTGCACCTAACAGGTTTGTCTCAATTACTAATCACAGAAACTCAATCATTGCCTCTTCTTTGTCCTGCAATCAAAGACTATCATTACCATAGATCAAATTCGATATGACAAATGAAAAATGCTATTTACTGATACCTGACAAGGAAAAAGACCAATCATGTGTTGAAGTTTATGGACTTTGTGGTTGTAGCTCGCGAAGCTGCCTAAATTACTCTATGGATGCGACGGCAAATCTCCCTTTTGCTGGCAAAATCAAAAGAAATACCGGAAAAGAAATGGGGCAAAAAGTTTTGTCAGCATGAAATTAACCAAGTAGCACTCACGTTGATGATGAGGTTCTTGTTCGTACCCCCAAGGTGAGCCCGCCATGTTCGAAGAACGTGGTCACATCGGCCGCGAGGGGGTACGGTGCCTCGACGGCGTCTTGGTGTGGGTCGACGGCGTCTTGGTGTGGGTCGAGGGTCTTGAGCTTGGCGGCAGGCGCAGCGGCGGACGGGCGCGGTGCAGGCATCCGCAGAAGCAGGATAGGCGGGCAGCCGCGGCCGCGCCATGCGCCGGCGTGGGAGCGGCGTGGGGCTACGGCGGCCGGCGCGGGTACCCACAGCCCACGGCATGCGCGCGGGGCAGCGGCGTTGGCGCAGGTGAGCAGCGGCGCGCCGGCGCGCGTGCGTCCTTCCTCCCCTCCAGATCCCGCTACGGTGGCGATGTGCAGCTCCTTCCTCCATTTCCTGCGCCACCGCAGCAAGGGCGTCCCTGGTCGGCGCACGGTGGCCGGGCCGGACGCTGGGGGCAGAGACCTCTGCCCCGCCCCAGAGGGCAGCCGCCCGCAGCGCACAGCGGCCGGGTAGGACGCCGGGCGCGTAGGCCGTTGTCCCTCCCCAGAGGGCCGCGCGGCGGGCGCGGAGGCCTTTGCCCCGCCCCTGAGGGCAGATGCCCGCGGCTCTCGGCGGCCTGTCCGCACGCCGGGCGCGGAGGCCGGTGGCCCGCCCCTGAGCGCAGGCAGCACTCCGATCACGGTGGGGATGGCGAAGCACCGCACGGCCCTCTTCGGGCGCGGCGTCGAAGGTTGGGCGGCAGGGCAGGGTGCGGCGGGGGTCCCTGGACCGTAGCATGGGCGGCGTGGGCGCCGGGGTCGGGTCGTGGGGGAGGGGTCAGGGATGGGGCTGCGGCCGTCGTGCATCGCAGGGGGGCGGGGCTGGGCAGAGGGGAGGAGGGGGGGCGGCGCGCAGGGTTAATGGAAGGCAATCACGGTGATTTCGGCGATAATGACCAATCGCGTCGCCCCGCCCCCCCCCCCCCCCCCCCCCGAGAGGCAGTCAGGCAGAGGAGGAACCCGCCCTTCCGTGATTGCTTGCTTCGCTTCCATAATTGCAGGGCGCGTGGGTAAGCCGGCCAATAGGATCGCGGTAGGGAGAAGTGGGTAGAGAACCCTGCGGTGAAAAAAAAACACGAGGGGGAGGGGGGGCGCCCGTGCGGGCGAGGACGTGGTTTTCGGCCTACCATTTTCACATTTAGGGCTTTCAGGTGAGTCCAAAAATAAGAGTTTGTGAGGTGAGTATGTGGACTAAATTTGGTGAGAAATATTTCAATTATCATAGATCCTTATAATATAGATAAATGCTAAGAGTGGTTTAGTGGTTTTTGAGCGTCCAGATTTATTTTTCCCTAGGGTCGAATTCTGGGCGCGCAGAATTTTTTTTTTGTCTTCACCATTTCAGTGTTAAGGCTTTTGAAAGTTTTAGATATGTATTATGCAATTAAAAACAAAATTTCTCAGGTGTTTTCACAAGCTGGCGAGTATTGCATTGGTAGGGAAATATCATACCTGGTGCAGGATCGTGGGTTCAAACCCATGTGCTGCATTTTTTTTAGTTGGGCTCGGTTGGTACTACGACGTGCTGCATTTTTTTAGTTGGGCTCGGTTGGTACTACGGGTGAGCTGCTGACTCGGCTGGTGATCTGGTATCTCAATGGCAATTGCACAATCTTCTTGTCTTGCTGGTTGCAAGTTCGATTCTTGCCATCATCCTATTTTTTATTTTTACTAGTATATAAAAATTTTGTTTCATAGTTCATAAATATATGCCAAAAGGGACTATGACGTTTCCTATGACATTAATGTTAAAATGTCATGTTTTGTGGGCTCAATTATGACGAATTCAATAAAACGTCACTAAGTTTTGGACCTAGGGCCCATACCTTCAAATTCATGACGAATATCTGAAAATTGTCATGAATTATGTGCAATTGTGACGCTGTTTAAAAATATCATAAAATTTTCGTCATAGATCACCACATTTTTTGTAGTGTAAGCATATACATCTAACACCCCCCTCAAACTCATGGTGGGTCTACAACACTGAGTTTGGAGAGGAAGTAACTATGTTGTGCCTTGCCTTCGTGAAGAAATCAGCCAGCTGGAACTCTGAAGGCATATAGCGAAGAGCCACAACATCATCATGCACTTGCGAGCGCATGTAGGAAGCATCAACACCGATGTGCTTGGTAAGCTCATGCTTGACAGGATCACGAGCAATACTGACCGCACTAGTGCTGTCAGAAGAAAGAGGGGTTGGTGTGGAAGTCGTCACACCGAAGTCCTCAAGTAGCCACCTGAGCCAGGTAACCTCAGCCGTCACAGTCGCCATAGCCCTCAACTCAGCCTCAGCACTTGAACGAGAAACAGCGGTTTGCTTCTTGGTTTTCCAGGCAATCAAGGAAGCGGGGGGGGGGAGCAGAGGATCCCGCGGGAGGCGCACAGGCGGCGCTCGGGAGGCCTGTGCGGCGGCGGCGACGGAAGGCGCGCGGGGCGCAGAGGGTGGCGCGGGCGCGGTTCGCGCAGGCGCGGGAGGCGCGCGGCCAGCCGCGAGATGCGCGCGCAGGCGCGGGAGGCGCGCGGCCAGCCGCGAGATGCGCGCGCCGGCGCAGCTGCGGGAGGCGCAGGGGGGAGGCGAAAGATGGAGCTGCTCGCTGGCCGGGGGACCTCACCGGCGACTTGCCGGTGGTTCGCCGGAGCCGGCAGGATTGGGATGGGAAAACCTAGGCTGTGATACCATGTTGGAAATAAGCAACTCATATCTATTACCATGCCCAAAGGGCAGATATGAAGATGTACAAAGTGTAGAGAGCACCCTACACTAGTGAGTAAATACACATCTGAGCATATACATCTAACAGTTTTCACATATGCGAAGGCATGCACACACAGATAGACACAACTTGTGCTCAGGGCCGGTCCTGACCTTCTGGGGGCCCGGGGCAAGATAGATTTTGGCCGGGGCCCTTGGTATGACCAAACACAAAGATGAAAAAAATGTTGTTGAAGTATTAAGTTTTGTGAAAAGAGGCGGCGCAATATACATCATAAGAATGAGCTAGTAAAATACAACTACTAATTTTTCACCAGCAGCAATATTAATCAGTATGTCAATGAACTACTAATTTTTCACCAGCAGCAATATTAATCAGTATGTCAATGTGTTAGATTCAGGAACGAAGCATGATTTTTCTAGAAAAAGTACAAGTAATTACAAAAAACTAGAAACAAGTGCGCTACGAGTGTGCATCCATACATCTGAACAATTTTACTAAACTGGTTGCAATAACTTGGAAGTTGGAATCCTAAACCCCTTATCCCTAAGCCAGTGCCCAGTATCAAATAGACAACTCTAACAGATATCTATGGAACCAAAAACGAATTCAATGTCAATCCTAATCTAATATCTGTTGTCAATAATCTTGTATATTCGTGTGGTACTTAACTGGCATATAGTCATATAGAACAAAAGGTTAAGATATTGTCCATTATAGAACATAGAAAATGTAGGCACGAGGGAGATGGCCGGGATGGGGGTTCTCAATACACGAGATGGCTTCCAGGGCCTGACGCTTCCCCTCTTGACTCTTGGGTCTTGACGAACCAGTAGAGAACAAAGGAGAGGTAACCTGGTAACGTGAAGATCCTAGGCTAGGAGAGTACCAGTAGATGATTTTGCCAACTGCTTGCTTCTTTTGCGCCATCACTTCCATACTGGCCAGCCCCACGGAAAACACCGAGAAAGATTCACCGGAAACGAGATGTGTGCAATTAGCTGCAGGAGAAAAATCGTTGCGTCTGCCAGGCACAACATACCATGTACGTAGCTGCTTGCCTGGGAGGGGGCCCTGGGCGGCCGCCGCTCTGCCCCCCACCCCCCCCCCCCCGGCGGAATGTTCGCCTTTTATTTTTATATTATTTTTTTTGATATTTCAAAAATATATACTCATTTTTTTTTGCGAATTTGTCATCCAGCCGCCGGTTCATTTGGCAGAAGAAAGTTACCGCCAGTTGAAATGAAGATATGTTAGCTGGGCCACGGCCTGACAACGTACCGCTGTTTGAATCGGTGGTAGCAGGGCCCCTTGATGGGCCGAGATGGGCCTGCAACCTATCGCCGGTTGGTCTGGCGATAGGTCGGAGCTACCGCCGTATGGTCCGGCGGTAGGCGCCCCGCCAGTTCAAATGGTGAGAGCCAGACTCTTACCGCCGGACTATCCGGCGGTAGGTCTCCCCCCTTAAAAAGGCCGCCTGCTCCGGCCTCGGCCACCTCACACGACCACCGCGCTGCTCCGCCGCCCTCGCCTCCAGCTTGACGGCGCGCCCGCCGTTCCGCCGGGCTTGGCTCGCCCACCGCTCCGCCGCTCGGCACCCCGCGCGCCGCCGCTCGCCCTCCCCCGCCCCCGGCTGCTGCGCGCCGCCGCTCGCCGCCCCCTTCTCATCGTCCTTCAGGTACATTTCGAAATTTAATTATACGATTAATAGTAGTAGCTATAGTAGAATCAATGTATGTGTTGAACAGTAGATGTACAAATAGTTGTACTGCATATTGTTGACTCATGTATAATTTGTTGATCTAAAAATTATTTAGAAGTTCATTCGGAAAATTAGTATAGATAGAAAAATTAGTCAAATTAGAAATAATAGTTTTAAATACGATTATGACTTTAGATATAAATATTACTGAGTTGAATTTGGAATATTACTGACTTTAGATATAAATATGACTTTAGATACAAATTAGAAATAATAGTTTTAAATACGATTATGAGTATTAGTCTGTTACAGAAAATGTGGGGAGAAAATTAAGATACATATTAAAAATTAATTACGCACCACTAATATATGGTTATAATATTAGATTTGAACGGTCACTAATATCAGCGACTCATATGGGTAGAATATATTGTTACATTAGTTATATAATTAAGATATTAAAAATTTTGAAATAGATTTTCGTATGAAGCCATCTGGGTAGAATATATAGTTACATTTAGGCTCTGGTATGAATTTGACTTCACAAAATAACAGAAAGATTTACGCCGATTTACTGGCGTAAATATTGGCAGGCATGTCAGATGATTTGTATTTTTAATTGTTTTATGGGTCAGGAGAAGTTAGATATGGTCCTGAAGGGGTAGATTTGTCAGAGTTTAGCTCGATCACGAAAAAATACCCAGAGCAAGAGAAAGAACTTGGATTTCAATATCCAATTGGCTATTTAAAACTTTCAGGCTTAATCGAGATGAACATGAGATCTCTGTCATGGCAGTGGTCAGTAGAAGGGAACCAGTGTTTTGGGAGCTGTTGCCGCTTGAAGGGACACAAAACTAGAGGAGCTATGTTAACATAAGTACTAGCAGAGGATTACCGGTTGTGTTGCTTGTTCAAGCTTTTGAGAAGGTTCGGTTTGGTACTGAATCGGGTGGAGAACATGGAGGCCAAGGAGATATATTATCGGAAGTTCTTGAGATGATGCAGGAACCTCATGAAGAAGGTGCCGAACTCGAGATTGTTGAAGATCGTACAGATGTTTCACACGAACCTCGTCAAGCAACCGGTGAGGCTGATAAGGGGGACACATTCCCGAGATAGTTGAAGAGTTTCAGAGGGAGGGTGAACAACAGAACCATGCAATGGATGATGACTCATCGGATGATGATGACGATGATGATGATTATCATGTCCCATATAACTGGTCTGGGTATGGTTTTTCAAAATTATGTGTAAATGAAGTTGAAGCGGTCTCTTGGGAGTATAGGAAAAATGAGGTATGCATCGGTTCGGTGTATGCCAACAGTGACAATATGAAGGAAGCTATAAAATGTTGGTCCACTCTCTCATTGCAAAGACAATTCAAAGTGGTCAAGAGCAGTCCGAGAACATATGACGTGTGTTGTGTGAGAAGCGAATGCCCTTTCAGAGTGTACGCTTCTAAGGGAAAGTGGAAGGATTTCTGGGAGGTCAGAAAAGTTGTGGAGCACACATGCCTGCTTGAGCAATTAAAACCACAGCACCGCAACCTCAGTGCAGGTTTCATAGCTAACTACATGTACCCTTTGATCGTGGACAATCCTAGTTATGAACCTAAATCGATTATTTGTGCTGTTGATGAGGAGTTTAAATATAAAATTAGCTACAACAAAGCTTATAGAGCGAAGCAAAAAGCGCTGGAGATGAGGTGGAGGACGTATGAAGCTTCGTATCACAATATGCCGGCACTATTGCACACCATATGCCTTAGAAATCCTAGAAGCTACTACGACTTGAAACATATCCATGTGCCCAGAAGCCTGGAAAGCAGGTACTCCAACGGCCGTTCTTGGCCTTGGGCGCTTGCATTGAGGCTTTTCTGCACTGCCGGCCAGTCATTTGCATAGATGGGACATTTTTTACAGGAAGGTATAAAGGCACAATCCTCACAGCTGTTGCAGCTGATGGTAACAGGCAATTGTTGCCTTTGGTGATTGCCTTCGTGGAGAAAGAATCAGGGGATAGTTGGTATTGGTTTTTGCAGAGGGTGAAGCAGATGATTGTGAAAGATGTAGAGAACGTGTGTTTGATTCATGACCGGCACAAGGGTATATTACAAGCAATCAATGACATACATAATGGTTGTACTGAGCGTCGTAGGGTTGCACTCTGACCGGACCTCAAGAGTAGGTGGTGCATGAGGCATATGGGGGCAAACTTTTATAGCCAATTCAAGAACAAAACCCATATGAAGCTGTTCAAGCGGTTATGCAGCCAGAATCTGGAAAGGAAATTCAACTTTCTGTGGAAAAAGTTGGATGAGCTGACCAAAAAGCAAACGGCGGAGCTAGCGAAGAGACCTGTCAATACAGAGGAAGACGACTAGGTGTCACTTGAAGACGTGGGCTTGGACGGTCCGAATGTCAGGCGCAAAAGGAGAAGGGCAATTAAGACATTCTCGGAGTGGATTGAGCATGAGCCAAAAGAGAAATGGGCTTTACTGTATGATGAAGGAGGCGCTAGGTACGGTATAATGACTACGAATCTAGCCGAGGTGTACAATTGGGTGCTACGTGGTGTAAGATCATTGTCACTTGTTGGGATCGTCGAGTTCTTCTTGTATCGCACTTGCGAGTACTTTAGAGACAGTTATGCTATGGCATAGAAGGATATGGTTGATAATCACAAAGTTTATGGATACAAGATTACGGAGTACATGGAGGCGGCTTTTAAAAAGGCCCATTTACACCGGGTGACTCCAGTTGGCTCTATGGAACGTCGGTACGAGGTGATGTGTAGGGACAAAGCCCGCATGGGGGGCGGCGTGAGAAGCATGTGCAGGAGTGTGTTCTCCATAACGATTCTTGTATTTGCTCATGTCATAAGCCAAAGCTGCCCCACCTGCTATGCACACATGTCATTGCTGCCTGTTTTGAAGCTGGGGGACTACATCCTCGTATATATGTCTCAAATTACTTCATGAAGGAAACCATTTTGATGACTTGGAGGCATGAGATTTATGGGTTCTGTATCCTGGGAGTCTTCATAACTGATCCAGGACACAATGCAACTTACATTCCGGACCCAGATCCAGAAATATTTCAAGGGGTGGGGCGACGCAAGAAGAAACGCATTCGGAATAACATGGATCTATCGGAGGCAGGTCGAGATGTATGCCTCTGCTCGAAGTGCCATGAGACGGGTCATACATACAAGGATTGTACGGCACTTACTTATGGTGGCAGCACAGATGGAGCAAGCCTATCAGGAGCTCCTCCAAATCCGGCAGCGCAATCAACGGGTTGTTGCGGCCGTCGTCAGAACAACGATGGCCTTGTGTGATGGACAATTGTGATGTGTGTCATTCGCTATCGAATTATGTCCTATGTTAAAATATGTAATTTTATGAACTACTAGGTGATGAATTAATTTCGTGTTGTACGCAATTCTGTTGTAATACGTGGCACCATGTTATGTTCAACTATGTTGCTGTAATTGACAATTGAAGTTCTATGTTTGTTAATTTCTTTTGCGTCATTTATTTGTCTATTATCTTCAACTTCTTGTTCCGTTACGATATTTTAATTGCTCATTATTTTAATGCACTAATTTATTACTTTTGTTATGATATTTTCTAATATATCCTATTTTGCAGCTATGGAGCACGAGGAAGGCGCCACCCCTGAGTTGCTTGATGCTCTCGTCGACAAGCGCCACCGGTCGTACATGTCTGCGGTGCGTGGGATAAGCTTGGGGACTTTTTGGGCATGCGTGCCCATGTCAACGATGCCGATACACCGTCGCTGGGTTCCTAGGTGAGGGTTATATTTGTCTCATTATTTAAAGTGTTTTGGTAATCGTTTGTTATAATCTGATATTTTATTTTCGTGCTGCAGGCTACGCGCTTCGGGTCTTCCCCCGATTGCGCGACTTATTGAGGGAGATTTGGCAGACAGTGAACGTTGACCAAGGGACAAGGCTGCACGTTTTCAGTTCGACATATCCCTCCTCGCAGCACTTCTTGATCATTGGCGTCCGGAGACGCACACGTTTCACCTCCCGGTCGGTGAGATGACCCCGACTCTTCAGGATGTGGTGATGCTTCTGGGCTTACCGTGTGCTGGACGAGCTGTAGGTGCCGAGGACGTGCCACTCTCATGGCGTGAGGACCTTTTGGCTCGGTTCGCGGGGGTTCAGCGCAACGACCGAGCGTTGCCTTACCGATCCTTCTCGTTGAACCATGGACCGATAAAGAGGTGGCTCCTCCAGTTCAGTGTGAGTACCTTAATCTCGAACATTTCGTACTTATATTTGTACGTACTTGCATTGAACGACTACTACCATTTTGCAGGCGGACTACATGAGGTATGACACTGACGACACTACCGTCGTCAGGCACTTGGAGGCCTACATACTGTGGTAGTTCGGCTGAATCATGTTCTGCAGCTCCCAGGCTGACTCGTGCCCCAAGCAGTTCGTTCCAGTGGCGAGGGCGATAGCTGACGCTCGACTTGACGAGGTCCCCCAGTTCAGCTGGGCTTCTACCATGTTGGCTGCTACGTACAGGGGCCTTTGCACGGGCGTGACGAAGGTCTCAGCAGAGGAGCCCATCTTTATTGGGTGCCCTCTACTGATACAGCTCTGGTCGTACGAGCGCTTCCCCATGGGTCGACCAGAGATAGACTTCGAGCCGTACGCCTATTGTCGGTCAAAACCCACCGGCGAGTAGCGACAGGCAACATGAAGAGCCGGGAGGCTGCCGGGGCGCTGGCTGGCACCGGTCCCTCGGTCAACGGCCCAGATCCTGGCACACACCGATGCTTCCGGAGATGCAGGGCGTGCCACCTGATCTATACCCGATCAGAAAGGTGCGAACGTGCTTTCGACGATTTGCCTGCATGCACAAACACATGTAAATATTAGTCCGAGCCGTGGTCGGCTCCCCGGGAGGACTCTTGCATCGGCTTTCAAAGAGCCGATCGAGTCCCGGTGTCATATCAGATCTATATATATCCGGATATTAATGGATAAAGCAAATAACTGTAAGAACTGCTTCAATTAGATCTAGCTAATCCAATCCATGACCGTAAAAACTTCACTGCTAGATCGGAACATCCTACACGTAGTTAAGCCTAACAAGCGTAATAGATAACCAAACCTTAACCAGGATAGAGGCCTAAGAATAAGCGAAAGCCGATTCCCGGATCAATCCCCATTAAGATCGAGGCAAAGCATCTAATACGTCGCCGGATCGTCCAACTCGTTTGCAAGGCCTAACCTAGCAGATATTAAGCCAATTCTTAAGTATAAGAACAAAACATAACAGATTAGATCTACTAGATCGAAAAGAAGCAGGGTGTTATCTCTACGCAACTAACTCTATGCAACGAGAATTAGCGTAAGATTAATACATGATCACGCAAAAATAACATGATATTCGTAGATGATAAACAACAAGAGCATGATAAATCTACTAAAGGTCATGCTACGAATATCAGGATAACTAGCACTACTCGCCATCAAAAGCGCTTCAGTACGAGTAATACCAAGGTAAAAGCAAGAATAATGCTGCCCTGATCGCAAGAAGTGATCAGGGCAGCATGGCGCTTACTTGGATGAAACCCTAGAATTAGGGGCGGCGGTGCGCCAAGGTGTTGTTGCAAAACGTGATGACGTTCTCTTTCTTTACGAATGTCATAGGGTACATATTTATAGTCTGGAGACTTAGAAAACAATCTAAACCAACGTGTCCAAATCGGACTCTATCTCTAACCCGAACTGAACTAAATCTAAAGATACATGGCCCACACGGCCCAAATACTCACGCAGGAGCCGATTCACAAGTCTTCTTTAATTCCTGCTTTAAGCCCAACTCGCTCGCGGCCCATTAATTAACCCTGTTAATTTATGGCGATAACACATGCTCCCCTGGTTTTGGCAATGATAATTCCAAAACCATTTCGTTGCTTCATCTTCGCGTTGATGCTCATTAAACCGCACCACACCCACCATGGAAGACGTAATGTCTCTGTAGCAGGCTCCTCGCAAAATGTGAAAATGCCGATCCATCTTCTATTTTTTTACTATTTAATCTTACCCCGAATCGACTCCTTTCACCAGAAACTCACCTTCCTCCCAAAGCCAAATAGCGGAGAACACCCAAACCTACAGCAGCCATGGCGATCTCCTCCTCCTCCGGCTCTGTAACATCCCAAAATTCGCTGAGTTAAATCGTGCGCTAGTTAGTTTCAAAATCAAGTTTTCGTCGTTGAGCTCAAAGTTTTACCCTAAAGCCCTAACCGTAATATTTCAGGAACTATCCCTGTTCCGAACATCCCGATGTCCAATCCCTGTCGCGGCCCTCTCTTTTTCTGGGCCGCGCGTCACGAACCACTGACCGCCGGGCCACGCCCGACCAACGCGCGTGCGCGAGCAGTCGCGGTCGGCGCCACGATCGGCGCGAATCCCGCCCTCCCTCTCTTTCTCTCTCTCTCTCTCTCTCCCTCCTTTCCTTTTTTTTTTCTTTTCTCATTTCCATTTTCCATTTTCTTTTCTTTTCTTTTTTTTCCTCCTCCTCCTTCCCTTCTCTCTCTCCTTCCTCCTTGCTCTCTGCCGCGCCCCCCCTGAGCGCCGCTCCCCGGCCACGCCCGCACACCGCTCCTACACGCGCGCCCCAACCTCGGCCGCTCCCCGCCCCCGGCCTACCCTGCTGCGCGCGCCACCCCGGTTGCCCGTGCGCACGCGCACGCGGCGCTCACCACACCGCCCGCCGCGCCATCCGCCGCGACGCCGCTGCCAGGCCGCCCGCACGCGCACCACGCTACAGCGCTAGCACACACGCACGCCGCGGCCTCGCCGCCCGCGCCACCCCGCTGCGCCGCTCGCTGCCCCGCCCCGCTCAGCGCCGTTCGCACGCACGCGCCGCGCACAAGCTTTGCCGCACGAGCTGCCGCTGCCACGCGCGCTCCCCGCTTCGCCCACGCGCACGCGCACGCGGAGCACCGAGCCGTGCCGAACGCACCAAGTCGCAACGCCATGAGCTCCGCCGAGCCCACCTATGCGCCTGGCCGCGCCGCGCGTCGCCCGCCGCTGCCCTGTTCGGTCGCACAGCGCGGCACTGCTCGCCCCGCCTCGCCGCTCGCGTCGTCCCGCTCAACGCCGGCCCACTTCACGTGCTCAACAGCATCTCGACGCCCACGCCACCGCCGCACGCCACCCCGCGACACGCGAAGCCCGGCCGAGCGCCATTAATGGCCGCCCGCGAACCTCGCTAGCCGGCCATCTACCCCGCCCGCTCCACCGCCATACTCGAGCTATAAAAGGGCCTCGGCGTCGCCCTCAAGCTTCTCATCCCCGACCGCCACAACCCTCTCCTCCCCAAGGCTTCCAGCGCCACCGCCGCCTACTCCCGTTGCCCCACCTCCTCGCCGCGCCTCAGGCCAAGGTGAGCGGGGGGATCGAACCTCCACACCCCGCTGCCCCTTTTCCCCTACCCCGAGCCGCCGCCGGAACCCCAAGCCGCCCAAATCACTGGCGCCGAGCGCCGCCCTCCCCTCTCCTCTGTTTTGCGTGGGGAGAGGAAGGGGATGGCGATTTTGCCGAACCCCCCCCCCTTCTCTTCTTTTCCAGAAAGAGCCCTTCCCCTTTTTGGCCATTTTGCAAACCTAGCCCCTTTTTATGATGTAATCCAAAATAAACCCTTACCCCTATAAACATAATTCTAATTAAACCCTTGATCTTTCCAGGATAGTCCAGAGATTTCCAAAATTTATAAACAAGCCCCTGTCCTCCCCAAAATACTTACAAACAAGTCCTTAGACCCTCATTTGACCCTAGACCTTCACACAACCTATTATTTCATGCACCAAACGAACTCTGATCGGCCCGAAACTTTACCACGTCTCTCTTAACTTAGTTTTGGAACCGCTTGAAAATAATTCTCCGAACTCTATATCTTGATTATTTCCGATTCGAGCTCAACGATAAAACTTTTATTTTTTTTTGATTGTGTGTTTGTTTATACGTGTCGTAGACCACGGTGTGAATGAAGGGGAGCCCGTTGACGAGCAGTACTGCGAGCCTATAAACGAGGACCAGTTCCGTGACCCCGAGCCCGAAGGACAGTGCTTCGACCAGGACCTCCCCGAAGGCTTCGAAGACGGCAAGTTCAATCCCATCCTTTGATGCATGCTTTTTCCTAGTTTTTATAAACACAACCTATTGGCCTGTTTTACAAAATTGCATATGTTTTGCTTGCATGAAAACACGGTTGGATAGCCACCCCTGGATTTGTGATAATCATTCCTTGACCACCTAGATTAAGGTCTGAATGTGTTGTTTGGACGTTAATCACTGCTAGAACGCTACGCTTAGGACCTCAAATTCAATACAATCTGTTTTATAAAGGAAAATGTGTGAGTATGTGGGAAGGGTGAAAAGTGGAATTTTTGAAAGATGAGTTTAGGCGGGATGGATGGCATTTCTGTGTGATTTGCCGGCTGGTGTGCTCGTGCCTGTGTGGCAGGACAGAGAAGGGAGATATCCATCTTGTCACCCCTAAGGACCGTGTTGGTGTTACATCTCACCTAACTCCACTCTCGTGCAAACCACTCGACCGTTGTATGGGCAACGACTTAGCATAAACCCCACTAGTTAGTCTGATAGCCATCAGGAGAGCTGAGAGCAACGGGTGACCAAGGAGAAGGGATATGTTCTGTGTGACTTAGGCCCCGGTTAAACCTCAGAGATAGGTCAATGGCCCCTTGGTGGATCCCGTGGTGGCTGGTCAGGTCTAGCTAAGGTGGGTAAAAGCTTTGTTGGGATCTGCACCGACACTAAGGTGATCGTGTTGTGGTACCCCACTTGTGGGTAAAGTTGCACACCTTTGCAGAGTTGAAACCTATTCGAATAGTCTGTGCCCACGGTACTGGGCGAGTTACGGTGTGGTCTCACAACTAGTGTTTCATCTGGGATTGGATGGGTTGGTTTGAGTTGTTTTGGAAATGTGTCCGGCAGTTGTGCCGTGTGCTACTGCAGATGAGGAGTCCGGTAGCAGCTTAAAACTTGGATTCTGTGTGGATCAACCCTTCATGATACTCAGTACAAGAAAACTAGTTTTGGGAAATGCTTTCTTTCAAATGAACCCTTGCATAAAATATTGCTTTCCGCAAAACAAACCCTAGCCTTATCCTTGAATTACCCTGTGCATTATATTCTGTTTATACCCCCTCCGTGGGTGTGGTTGGACTTGCTGAGTACGTTTGTACTCACCCCATTCTTTATTTTTACAGAAGAAGATCCAGACTTTGTACCCGATGACGTTGAGTAGGGGTACCGTCCTGCACCCAGCCTTGCCTGTGGATTTGGGTCACCCGCAGGAAATTCCACATGGCGCAAGACTCTGATGACCTACTTTTTATATTTAATATTGTTGCGTGTGTGTGGATTGTAATCCTCGCGATAGTGGCGCTTCTCTGCTCACTACCGCGTAGAGTTGTACGGTAATGAACCATCTGATGTAATAAATGTGTCATCAGCCTCCTGGAACTGATGTTTGTAACACATTTAAGTCTTCTCTCATGAGGGGACGCTTCAGGCTCCAACTTCATTGGCTCCCCTTTCTCCCCCTCTTCCTCAAGCTCCTCCGTCTCCTCCCTCGACTCCATCCCCGAGAGCCGAGAGCCGACGCCGGAGTATGACCCGACGGCAGCGCACGAGGTGCTCGCCCCTCTGCATTGGGATGCAGAGGAGTTTGACTTCGGTGTCGTCTCCGAGGACGACGAGTCCAAGACCGACGACGAGGACCTCCAGCTCCTGTTCCAGGAGGAGCCGGAGAGCGACAGCAACGACGACTTCTCTTGGGATGGAGCCGATTCCTCCTCGGAAGAGGAGATCAGCTCCTTCTCCAGCGGCGATGACCCGACGACCGGAAATGCCTTCCAGTTCCTCGGGTCCTCCGAGGGGGACAGTGAAGAAGAAAGCAACGGCGGCGGCGGCCGGAGCAGCGACGACGAGGCCTGTGGCGGCAGCAGCGCCGACGACGACGGCGACGACAGCGACGGCGGAGATGCGCCGACGTGAAGTCCCAAGCGCCGTAGGTACCTAGGTACCTACGAGCGGTAGATGTAGGTAGTACTGTAGGAGTAATACTGTAGAGTCGAAGGATTCGTCCTTTGTCAAATCGGCTCTTTCGCTTGTAAGACTCAATCTTTAATGAAGTCTCTTATCTTTTAAACCGCTTGCTCAGATAACTCCCCAAAAGCCGATGGCACCGCATCGGGCTTTACTAATATCCAAGAGCCGATGAAATTTAAAATTGGAAGCAACCCGCATAAGAACAGAACATCACCTCCACTCTGAATCCAACTCGAAATAGATACTCCAAATCCGAGCGCAATTCGAGAATCCCGCTCCATAAGTTCAAGCGAAAACTCACAAAGTATCCAAAATTTGAACTAGAGCTCGCAAAACAACCAAACCCTAAGTTAGCAGATCCGAACCATGGCGGACTCCGAAGCTCAAACAGTGAGTTCTCCAATCGTCGATACGGCAACCTACGGCCTGAAGGTAATATTCAGCATGTCCTTTTAACTTTCTTCAGCTCATTAAACCTCCGAATGAATTAATCTCCGAAATATGACACCATATGTAAATTTCTGAATCTCTGAACTCCAGGTGTCAGACATCCTTTTGCCGCATCCTTCCAATCCCAAATCATTTTGTCTTGGCCCACGAGTTTATGAAAATCCCATAGATTTAATCTCCTGTGAAGCGAATAGGATCTCTTTCGTAAGTCAGGACATTGATTTAAATTCCTGGGCCGACTGCTTACGAGCCTGGCCTAATCCACCCAAGAGCTGGATTACATGGTATAACAGAGTAGCAAAAACTTATATGCCCTTGTGGCAAGAACTGAACATAGCTGATGCACTTAGTTTGTCATTATCGCCCCTTAATAAAGATGAAAACCTTCTGAAGACCATCGACTATTTTTGGTCCGACACTCTGAACTGCTTCCTCTTTGGTCATGGACCCATGACCCCTACTCTGCTAGATGTTACCATGATCACTGGCCTAGACATTAAATCCCCTAATCCTGCAGCCCACAGAATGGTAGAATCCCCTTCAAACTTTCATCCAAGGCAGACTGCATAAACTGGAGTACTTACATGAACCAGCACATGAAAACAAAAGGTCCAGTAACTAAAAAGGAACACACAACCTTTTTAAATCTTTGGTTAGAACATTTTATTTTCTGTGATCCTTCCTTAGCTCCAACTAAGAATTACCTTCCTTTAGCTTACCATCTGGCCCATGGCAACCACACCGGCCTAGGCAAACTCTTTCTTGGAGAAACATACAGATGTCTCCATCTAATGACAACTAATTTACTCAGCCAAAGGAAACTCAGAACTGGAGGCCCTTGGTGGTTTATTCAGTTATGGGCACAACTCTACTTCCAACATCAGATTCCAAACTTTCAAAGCCTAACCAAGAATTCCTTCCCCGACGAGAATGGCAAGCCAATTAGATGCACCAGCTATGGCCAAGCCCTATTCAGCCTCCCTGGTAGTAAACTGAACTCGACAGATGCAGCAAACTGGTTTAGAGTTTTCTACAAAGGTCTAGACAATCCCCTCTACTTTCCATTCACTGAATCTGAAGCCTTTGAGAACCCAACTGCCTTTAGGCTGGATAGCTTTGCCGATGACGACAACACTCGGCATCTATATTCCCTAGTGATTCGACCCGGCTTCCTCCCTGTTGGCATAAGTACTTCCAACAGAATCATCAAACCAGGTTATGAAACCTATCAACCAGTCGTAGTAGCTCGGCAATTTGGCTTAGGACAAGTCCCTCCCCACTTCCATATTCACCACTTGGTGGAGAATAGAGCCGATTTGCCCGATGGTCTTACCAGCTCAAGATGCTACAGCATGTTTGACAACCTCCATATTCCAATACCAGCTGATCTGTCCTTTACTCCCTCGTCAATCGACTTTAACACATTGTGGGGAATGTGGAAAACTCATGTATTCAGAAAAGCTTTAGGCCCTCTATAGCAGCAAATTGATCCTGAATATGCAATCCTTGAGGAAGAGGTACTGAATCCGTGCACATCTTTCTAAGTTCTTTATCACTTTACTTGGCTAACCCTGCTCACCTTGCTTACAGCAACAAGATGATCTCGAACCCGTGACCAGTAATGGGGAGCCATTCCACTTCATTCCAACTGTAACACCCCAGGTGTTAATCACCTGTAGTTAAGGTTAATCATGTGTTTGGTATCGTCATTAACACTAATCGTGCATGCATAAAATATTTTGATTAAATTTTGCTAGTACTTTAACACATGAAATAATGCCTAGTTTTCAATCCAACAAAACATGCTTTAAAAAATAATTTTTAAATTCTTGATTAAATAAACTTTTGCCTAAAAACAAAGTTGTAGAGTTTGGAGTGGTGAAAAACTTTCGTGTTTATGGTTTTTCAAGTTTCAGCACAAAATTTGAAGAAAACTTTTTAATTTTGCTGTGAATAGGACATTAATGCTTTGGTGTCAAAATTTCAAATTTTAAACCATGATTTAATCTTCAAATCAAGTCTTGCCCAAAACAAAAGTTGTAGATTTTCTCTTCCTCTACAACTTCTATTTTAGCCAAATTTCAAGTTACAGTATGAAATTTTGAGTTTTGGGCGGTCAAAATTTTGTTAAAATCGAGTCAAACGAGTTTCCTGTGCTCGCCTGCGACGTCGTACGCGCCCATGCCGGCGACCGCCACGCGTCGGCCGTTGCAGCGAACCTCGTCATCCGCTCGCTCCGTCCTTATCCCTCTGCGAAGCCAACTCGCCTTTCTCCTCTCCACTCTCGCCCTCTCCCCGAGCCGAGCTCTCTGCTCGCACGCCATCGCCGGCCGAGCGCCACCCCTGCGTCACGCCCTCGCCCCTCAAACCCCAGGCCCTTTCCTCGAGCCAGGCGCTCGCTCTCCCTCCCTTTCCCCTCTCCACTCCTCCCAGAGCTGGACCGAGCTTCTCTGCGCGCATAGGGCCGCCGCCACCCGCTATTGTCGCCGCCGAGCGGAGCTCACCATGGAGCCCTACCTTCGGCCTCCTTCCTCCCCAAACGACCACCCAGCCGCGTTCCCCACCTTCCAAGGAAGTTCATCAACCCAGCCGCGCCCTCTTTGCTCGCCGGAGTGCCGCTGCCGTGGAGCACCATCGCCGCCGCCCCCACCTCACAGCGAGAGCCCCTCTCCGGCCGCCCCCAACCCCGTCCGAACCCACCAACGGGTAGAGCTCGACCTCCTCTTGCTCCTCCCCCTCTTTCCTCTCGCCGCCGGTGAGCATCGTCGCCGGAATCGAGCTCCCCGTGCGCTCCTCAATTCCAAATCGCAACCAGGGACCACAGGCAAGAATTGAAACAAGTTCAGGGGGTTATCTGCATAGCTATAGACTCAAGTGAATAGTACTGCGAAGGGTTGTTTTGTAATAATTGGCTGAAACTTTGAAAAATCATAGTAAATCGTAGAAAAATCAGAAAAATGCAAACTAAAATTTGTTGGACCTTGTTCTAAGATCTACAACTTTCTTTATTGGTTGAACTTCAGTTTATAAATAGTTTTTACTCTAGTTTAAATGTTAGTTTAAGTGGTTGCAAGCTTTGAAAATGCATAGTAAATAGTAGAAAAATGGAAAAATGTAAAACTTGTTGGGTTAGCTTTGTTTTGACATATATAACTTAGGAAAAATATTTAACATACTGGTTGTTTAATGTTTCTGTGATGTTTTGATTTAATCATGAATAATACTTGTTTTAGCTTGTTTATTTAATATCTGCAGTTTTGGAAGTCAAAAAATTATGAAATTTATGCAGTAGTGTACTCTTGGCATGCTTAGTTCACTGTAAAAATTTCATGTCCAAAAGCTATGCACATGTGTGTAAATCTATTTTTGTTCAGTTTGTCTTGTTTAAGCTAATATAAATGCTTTATGTTAGCAATAAATGTTGGTAAATTGTTTTTTACACTCTTTATCAGTATCTTATCATGCTAATTAATTTGTGCTATCAGGTCCTTGCTGCATGTCAAGTTGTTGCCCTTGTTTGGTTCCTAAATATAGTTGTTCTCTTGTGTGTTGCTAAGAGGTGATTTCCTACATGTTAAATTCAGTAGATAATTCTTGTTTCCTGGGTAATCATGCTAACCATGCTAGAACCAGTTTGTTGCTTGTTTTTATGTACTTTTCTTGTGTTTGCTGGTTAGTAAATAAAGTCCAGAGCTTACTTCTTTTTGCTCTAGGTTTATGCTTAGTCTTCCTAATCAAGTTAGTCATACTTTTTGTAGGAAACACTTCAGGCTAAAATACTTGATTGAACTCTCGTATTGTAGCACCAACCCAGTTGCCTTTTGAGTGTGTATGTGGTGCTTACTCGATAAATGATTGCCCAGTCATGTATTTCCTTTAATCGCATTGCATTTGCATTGTTGCATATCATCTAGATACACTAGATGTGCGACACATGGAACCGGAGGGCAATGTTGAAGCCGAGCCAGAAGATGGTGCACGGGTGGACCAATCCAGAAGACGGAAGGACCGACTGGAGTGCATGCTTGGACTGGGATGATGTCAAGACGGTGCAAGACTACAAGCTAACTAACTGACTTTGTGTCAAACCCAGGCAAGCCCCGGAGCATAACCCTTAATTTTAGTATTCAATATTATTATTTAAGTATTGTGCATTTACGTTGTTAGGAGTTGTATGGAACCCTAGTATGCATGTTTCTCCCTAGGTACCTATGAGTTTTTACTAGAATGCAGGTATCGTTAGAAATGCTTTGCTAAGTAGTAACTCGGTAAAAGTCGAGTGATTTTCTGTCACTCGCGAGATATAGGTCTTGTTACTTATGGAAATGTTACCAGAGAATGAATTAATGAGGAAAGAAAATGGAGACCGGGCGGAGGAAAGTTGGACATGATTATGGATTAAAGAAAAGTTGAGTCTCCGCCTGTGTCGATTGAGGACCGTTCCGTTGTTGGCCCTTTGACTGAGGATTGAACAGTACTAACCACATGCCGGAAGTAGGAGGTAGTCGAAACCGGTAAGCTAATTACCTAAATTGCGTCGGAATCTGATTCTCGACCTGCGGTGCTGGGTAGGGATGACGGATGAGGTAGTCGTCCACGGGTTCATGCGGTGTTCGCATGTGTGGGGCTCCTCATCTAGGTGCTGGCGGGCTTGATTCAGGCTTTGGGGTAATCATGGGAACAGTTGCTCAGTGTGACTCGACGGGTCGCACTTGGCGTGTGAGTTAGGTCCACCTTGCAAGGTTAAATCAGATCGATTCGCCATGGCGGATATGAGAGCCTTGGTCAATGCGTCACATCATAGTAAGGATTGAAAGGACAGAAAAATGAAAGGTGGATGTTTGGTTATGTTCTTAAAAAGATAATATGATCATCCATGTGTGTATTAGCTGTTCAGGCAAACCTAGTGTTATTTGTCAAACTAATTGGAGCTAAAATATTGAAAGTAAGGCTCCAGTACTAGTTGCTTTTCAGCAAAAGAACTCCAGAGCCAAAAGCCTTGCATATTTAGGAGTCGGCTAAGTATATACCATAGTCGGGTAAGCCTAGCTGAGTATTAGTATACTCAGGGTTTGTTGTTACCCTATTTTCAGGTAGCTGCTGCTGGTTGGAGCTAACCAGGGTTCACATCGGTGGGCTCGATGTGACGTCCTCACGTCAGCGTAGTTATCGTTGTTCTTCTAAACTAAACTTCTATTTAAATTCCGGTGCATGTTGAACTCTGATAATTTGTTTAAACTCATTTTGTAAAGCTCTGCTTTGTAAATTAAATTTGAGAATTTTTGTCTGCTTGTAATCATCTGTGCTCATCTTCTAGTGTTTTTTGATCCTTAACCCAGCAGGCTGCCGGATTACACCGTTTTAAGTGCGCGGTGGCTTGATTAATACTTAAAATGATATTTAGCGCACTTAAGCTGGTTTAATTTGGGCGGTTCTGCTACACCAACCGCCCCTGATGTTTTTTTTTGCAAGGGATCGCCATCAATGAAGAAAGTAATAATGACTGTTCAGCTAGACTCATCCCAGTCGGCTTCTAAGCGGAGTCAAACCTCTGGAAGTGTTGCCCCCCGAGTCCCGACTAAGAAAAGGAAGATCATCGCAAGATGAGTAATCAAGAAAACAACACAACCTTCCCCGAATCTATCAGAATCCAACACCATCCAGGTAATTCATCTTTCCAAAACTTCTTCCTTACGCATATATATTCTGGTTGACTGTAATCCTATTTCCAGGACGCAGCTGGAGACATCCTCAGTACTGGAAGCCCAGCACAACAAGAAACCACCGTTCATGAAGCCGACACTGGAACAACTGAAGTCCAAGAACAGCGAGAATAAACCATCGTCCCAGCAGAAATTCGCAGCGAAGGAACTGCAACAGCTGATGTACCGATGGAAGTTCAACCCGAAACTCCCGATGCTCTGATGGAGGTGCGTGACGAACAGACTGACATAGCCGATGCCCCTGTTGTTGCCTCAAACCCAACTGGACCGATCGCACCCGGACTGATCGTTGCTTCTTCCTCAGAACAGGTAACACTACATGAGCCGATTCTAAATCAGCCGATAACTTCATTAATGCACCTTGTTCCCAAAACTAACTCCTATATCTCCACAGGGCTTTAATATTTCAAATTTGCTCTCATTTGACCCAGCATCAATGGGTCTGATTGCCCCTGGAGCGAAAGTACCATCATCACGACAGCCGATTGACCTCGCGGATCAGCTTCAACACATCAAAAATCTGCTATCTGCTCCTATCAGTACCCTGGTTGACGATTCCAGCAAAATAAAGAAAATCCTCGAGGAGATAGAATCCCAACTCCTAGAGTCACTTCAGGTCAAGATCTGGCCAGCCAGCCATCTTCCCTTCTTTTGGGCAGAGGTGAAAGTAGCACAATAGAGAATAGAGTTACATCATTCTCAAATTCCTCTGAAAGCCCATATCGCTCAAAAGTGCAAAATGCTCAACCAGAAGAAAACAACCCTGGATGTCAAAGCCGATATCTCCGCAAGTACAAGGCGACTCAATCTCCTGGAGAAAGAACTGGTGGAACTTGAAGAAAAGGTCCGCACCACCCAGAGACTGATCCAAGAGGAGAAAGCCTCGATTGCAGACTCCAAGCAAGAAGCCCAAGAAATGACCGAGCAGATATGGGCAGAGTTCGCAGAGATAAGCACCTTGAGTCAATAGATAGTAAGAGGTGATGACAAGGACGATGAAGCGATCATAGCAAGAGCCGACGCCGTACGCGCAGAAGCCATCCATGCCATAGAAGGGTTCCTGAACTAGTAGAACAATTCAGAGAACATTTAATGTTGCTTGTTAAATTTGAAACTCGTACCCATTAACAACATCTTAAGTCGATGGTTACACATCGGCTGCCTTGCCTCTCATATATATATGCATTATTTTTTTTTTACTGGCCAACTCAACGTGTTGGCCTCTCTCTTTTTTTTACCGGCCAACTCAACGTGTTGGCCTCTCTCTTTCTTTTTACCGGCCAACTCAACGTGTTGGCCTCTCTCTTTCTTTCTTTTTCCTGGCCAACTCGACGTGTTGGCCTTTTATAATACAGCCAGATGGATTTCATCGGCTCTTGTTATTCGCCTTCCCACATGCTCGGGAAATATTTCTTGAGGTGTTGGCCATTGACAGCCACATGAAACTTGACACCATCCAATTCCTCAAGCATGTATGCATTTCTAGGCAAGACCTGATCAATCTTATATGGCCCGTGCCAAGTTGGAGACCACTTACCATACTTTCTATCTTTAGTTTCCAATGGTAGCACTGCCTCCCAAACCAGGTCTCCAAACTGGAAATTTTTTGGCTTGACCTTTTTGTTGTATGCACGAGCAACTTTAGCCTTGTTTTCCTTGATCTTCTCCAGTGACCAAAGTCTCAGCTCTATGAGATCCTCCACGTTGTCGCTCATCAAGGCTGCATATTCCTCAGCCGACAGATCATTCTGGAACTCAACACGCCTTGATCCATCCGCGATCTCCCATGGCAACACAGCGTCTTGACCGTAGACCAGATGGTATGGTGACGTCTTGATGGATCTGTGACACGAAATACGATATGCCCACGAAGCCTCTGACAACACCTCATGCCAGCGCCTAGGATATTCACCGATCTTCCTTTTGATCAGCTTGATAAGGCTCTGGTTGGATGCTTCAGCCTGTCCATTAGCCTGGGCATAATATGGGGATGATCTGATCAGCTTGAACCCCGTGTCATCGGCGAACTTCCTAAATTCCTCCGATATAAAGACCGATCCTCCATCGGTCATAATGATATGGGGAATCCTGAACCTATGAATGATGTGCTCTTTAACGAAACTGATCACATCTTTTGATGCCACCGACCTCATGGGTACCGCTTCCACCCATTTCGTGAAATAAACCGTGGCAGCCAACACCCATTGGTGACCTTTGCTAGATGGCGGGTTGATCTGGCCAATCATATCCATGGCCCAACCCCTGAACGACCATGACTTAATGATAGGATTCATTACTGACGCCGGCACCATCTGAATCTTGCCAAATCTCTGACATGCCTGACATCCCTTGTAATATTTGAAGCAGTCCTCAAGCATGGTAGGCCAGTAATATCCCGATCGCCTAATCAGCCACTTCATCTTATGAGCCGATTAATGAGTACCGCAGGCTCCCTCGTGAACCTCATGTAAGAGCCGATTCAACTCTGAAGGCCCCAGACATTTAAGCAGCAGTCCTTCCAAAGTCCTGTAGAACATATCGTCCCTTATCAGAACATACTTCATAGCTTTGAGTCTTATCCTTCTGGGTGCCCCCCGAGCCGAATCCTTCAAATAATTGAAGATATCGGCTCTCCAATCTCCAGGTTCTAGAAACTGAACCTCTACATCGACCCCATCGGCTGGTTCTTTGTATCCGGAAGCCATCTGTGCTAAGTCATTGGCTTCATTGTTCAGAGTCTTGCGTATCCAGTGGAAATTAATGTACCTGAACTGTGACATCAACTCACGGCACTACATCCATATCGGAAAAAGGGCCTCGCTCTCACACCTATACTCTTCCGTGAGTTGAGAAATCACCAGCTTTGAATCTCCAAATATTTCCACCACTTATGCACCAGCTTCCAGGAGTAATTTCATCCCCTTGCGAACGGCCTCATACTCTACTAAATTATTGGTGCATGGAGTAGTCACCCTGATGGAAAAGGAATAAGTCGCCCCTCGAGGCGATACCAAAATAATTCCCACACCGCACCCATCATCACATGCCGATCCATCAAAAAACATGGCCCAGGCACGTATAAACAGTGCAGCCACATCGTTGTTGACCCTGTCTGCAACGAGATCCGCCAGTGCCTGTCCTTTGACTGCCTTCACGGGCTGATATCGGATATCGAGCTCTGACAACGCAAACATCCACTTTCCGAGCCGGCCTTTTAGAACAGGAGCCGACAGCATGTGCTTTATAACATCCGATTTGCAGATGACAATCGTCTCTGCCGAGAGCAAAATATGACGAAGCTTTGTGCATGTAAAGAATAAAGCGAGGCAAAGCTTCTCAATCTCAGGATACCTAGTCTCGGCGTCTAACATGCGCCTGCTGAGGTAGAAAACCACCCTCTCCTGGTCATCTTGCTTCTGAACTAACACTGAAGCGATGGAAGTGTCACCCATGGACAGGTACACGTAGAAAGGCCTGTCTTGCTGGGGAGGAATCAACACTGGAGGCTTCGATAGATATCCTTTGATTTCATTGAAAGCCCGCTGTTGTTCTGCCCCCCAGTGAAACTCATCCTCAAACTTGATCATTACTAGGCCCATGAACGGCTCGATACGCCCAGACAGATTGGAGATAAATCATCTGACAAAGTTGATTTTGCCGATGAGCTTCTGCAACTCTTTCTTCGTAGTAGGCGGCCTCATTGTCCTTACGGCTTCTTGACTCTTTAAGCCGATCTCAATTCCCCATTCATGCACCAAGAATCCTAAGAATTGACCGGCCGATACACCAAAGGCGCATTTCTTTGGGTTCATTCTAAGCCCAAACCTTCGAGTCCGCTCCAAGACTTAACGCAAATCTTCCAGATGTCCCCCAACCGATGTGGACTTGACCACAACATCATCAATGTAGATTTCTACCAGTTTGCCGATTAGATCATGAAAAATGTAATTCATGGCGCGTTGATTTGTTGCACCGGCATTTTTCAATCCAAAGGTCATAACCAAGTACTCGAACAAGCCGACCGCGCCTGGTACTCTGAACGCGGTCTTGTTTATATCCTCTAGGGCCATGAAGATCTGGTTGTAGCCGGTATTACCATCCATAAAGGTCATCATTTTGTGACCGGTAGCTGCGTTGATCAATGTTTCCACGACAGGCATCAGGTACTCGTCCTTTGGCGTTGCTCTGTTGAGGTCTCTGAAATCCACGCAGACTCGCCATCGGCCATCCTTCTTTTGTACAGGGACCACACTGGAGATCCATTCTGTATACCGACATGGCCTGATGAACCCTGCATCCAACATCTTTTGCACCTCTTTCTTAACCTCCTCCAGGATTTCGGCCTTCATCTGACGTGCTCGTTGTTAAAATAGCCGAAATCCTTTCTTAAGCGGGAGCCGATGCTCAACGATGCTTCTATCCAGACCGGGCATTTCAGTATAATCCCACACGAAACAGTCCCAGTATTCTTTCAATAGTGCTATCATCTGCTCACGCAGGATCGGGTCTAACCTTTTGCTGATAAATGTCGGTCGCGGCTTATCCCCGGGACCGATATCAACTTCCTCCAAATCGTCAGCTGATGTAAACCCGTACCCTAACTTGTCGTTGCCTGTAAAATTAACTGTGAACGCAGGCAACTCGTCGTCATCCGCCACGTCGACAGCAAACACGGAGGGATAACAAGAGAAAATTTTCGGCCAACCGCACGGGCTGGCCATTTCTGTATTTCCATTACCATTCGAAACTGAATGCTCAGTAACTGACTAACTGCCAGAGCGGGCTATTGTTTGTACATAATGTAACAGTTTCAACTCCAAATAAGAATTATCTACTTTTTGGGGCCGGTCGCTGCGACCGGCCTCTCTAAACCTGCTGAATTCCGTGGCGTGCCAGGATGTGTTTATTCTATGAGGCCAGTGGATAAGACCAGCCTCAGCCCATTTTTTTGTCGCTTCGATCCGATCACAGTCTTCCAGCGCAATCCCTGAGATTGGCTCTTGTCCTTCCGCGTCCCAAGCGTTCATGTCTGCTAGCGAAACCTCACTGGAGTCATCTGCACGGACCACCTCCACTTCATCGCCATCCCATTGAACCAAACACTAGTGCATTGTGGAAGGAACACAACAATTGGTGTGAATCCAATCCTTCCCAAGCAGTACTGTGTACGTACTCTTACTGTTGATGATGAAAAACGAGGTCAGGACTGTCTTGCGGCCAACTGTCAATTCCACATTGAGGACTCCCTTTGCCTCTGATGGCTGCCCATTGAAATAATTAAGCATCACATTGGTCTTGATAAGATCAGCAGAAGAACGCCCTAATCGGCGCAGCACCGAATACGGCATCAAATTGACTACGGCACCAGTGTCGACCAACATCCTGTTCACAGGCTTGTCGTCGATGAGGCCCTTGAGATATAATACCTTTAGGTGCTTGTAGCTCTTTTCCTTGGGCTTCTCGAAGATGATCGGCTGGGGGCCAAGATCCAGCTGTGCGACGGCCAACTCCTCCGGTTGGGGCGCCCGAAACTCTGATGGGAGCACGAACACCATATTCACATCAGCCGATGGCTTCTCATCGGCTTTTAGCTGCTTGGGGCACCACTCCCTCCTTGGAGGGCGCCTTTCCACCCTTCGCGGGTGCCTGACTTGCTCCGTGAGATCCGGATGCGCCTTCCTCAGCACGTCGAGGTACCTTGCTTCCACCTCTTTGAGATTGCGTAAGCGCTTCACTCTGCGCTTCTGCGAGCGACTGAGTCCGTCAGGACACCATCGTGGACGATGATACTTATCCTCTCCTTTGAGCTCAGGATCATCCCTGGATGGCCGCTCAACATGGTCGTCGTGATGCGCTTTGGGCCCCAAGCGCCGGAACACCGACGTCTCGCCTGACTGGCGTGCCCGAGGCCTGCACTCAAGGCAATCATCGATAGTAGGCAATCGGCTCAAGCCGGAACTCCAATAGTACCTGAAGAACGGGCAATGCTAGTGGTCGCGTATGGCCTGGCGCCTCCCCAGCGTTCTCCCCTTGCGGTGCTCGTACTCCTCCTCTTCCGATTCATACCGGCGATGCAACTTGTACTGATACTCATATTTTTCAAGAAGCCGATTGGAAGTTGGGAGTTGATTGCGGATGTGACGCACTTGTTCTTCAGTAATATGTTGTTGCTCTGACTCGTTTTCATCCTGGGGCCATTTGCCAGAATCGGCCTTTCTCCTCTGCTTGTCATGGCGGCGTATGGGTACCGCCATATTAATCTGGAATGTAAAATTCTGGCCCTCAGGTCTAGGATCCGACAGCTCCACCACGTTAGCCTGTGGGAATGGTTGACTATCAACCTTCATCGTGTGTTGGGCCAGAATTAATCGGCCTTGCTCAATAGCCGATTGGATCTGCCGACGCAGCTCCTTGCAGTCACTCGTGGCATGGGTGAACGAGTGGTGCCACTTGCAGTACGGCCTCCCCTGCAGCTCTTGTGCTGTTAGCAGCTTGTGATTCTCTGGGAGCTTCAACTATTTTTCTTTGAGCAGTGGATCGAATATCTGCTCTGCCTTGGCCACGTCAAAGTCAAAGCCCTTCACAAGCCCCTTCTGTTTGACCCACTTGCACGGGACGGGGTTTGCCCCCCGGGACCACTCTGCCACAGCCACTTCTTATTCCCCGCCAGAATCATCAGAATCATCTGCTTGGGCCATATTCACATGGTGCTTGATTTTTTCCTAGTAGAGCTCAGGGTGATAATGTTCATACGTCGTGAGCTTCTGCACCATGTGCGCCAGAGAGGTGAATTCCAACTGAAAAGCCAGATCTTCGATCGGCTTAGCGAGCCCCAGAACTGCCAAATTGACTGCCTCCTTTTCTGCGATGCGCGATGAGTAGCATCGATTCTTGGCCTCTCTGAAGCGTTGTACGTACTCCGACACACTTTCCCCTCGCTTCTGCTTGACTTGGGCAAGGTCGGCAATCCCGGATTAGCAGCCTCTGAGTGATACTGGGTGTGGAACTAATCTTCCAGCTGCCTCCAAGTATGGATTGAATCTGGGGCCAATAACATGTACCATCCAAAAGGTGAGCCCGTGAGAGACTGGCAGAAGAACTGGACCCTCAGAGGATCCGATACTGAAATCATCCCGAGCTGCATTAGGTATCAGCTCACATGCTCGATGGAGCAGACCCCTACTGACCCGCTGAATTTGGTGAACTCTGGGAGCCGATGCTTGGGTGGCAACGGGATCAAGTCGTAGTCACTTGGATACGGCTTGGAATAGCCGATCGCCTTTCTCTTGGGCAGAATGCCGAACTGGTCCCTTAGTATTGCGCTGACCTGCTCCATACTAAGAACTCCTGGGGCTGAGGGCTCAGCACTCGGCCTGGTAGCGTACTTCGCTAGCCATGCTTGTTTCTCCGCATCTGCCCCTGAAGCTCCTGTACTCACCAGTGGTCCCGCGCGTGGTGGGTTGATGTTGTCAGGTATGTACACGCACGTGTAGCCGTGCGGGATCTCCTTAGGCGGCTCGCTCAGGAACTGGCCCTCCCCGGGGTCACTGCCGATCTTGTAGACGACGTAGATCGGCGAACTCTGTGGTCCTGGAGTTGTGAGCGAGTATGATATTGGCGGCCTAGACTGAAGTAGGGCTTCTCCCCTATGACTCCCCAGGACTGGTCCCGATGGAGAGTACTAGTTCTTGATCACCTCCTGGACGACGCGATGTGCCACGCGCTCGAGCTCGTTCACCAGGCTTTCTGAGTGCCGATGAAGCGAGTGAGCCACCATGTAGTTCATCTCCTGGTGCAGGGCCCTGGTGCGCTCCTCTGACGGTATGGACAGGTCGACGTTGTCGAGAGCGCCTTCGGGGAGAACCCCTTCCACCTGATGCCGTGCCTGTGGGTCCTCTCGAAAGAGCCGATGAGGTCGGCTTCGAACTGAGCTTTGACCTCATCATACTTCTGCTGGTGTTCGGGTGTCAGCTCTTCATACATGACAGGTTTGGTGACCGGCGGAACCGGCGCTTGGTTCTGAGGTCCAGTCATCCCGGCGGTGGACGTTGTTGCTGATGAGTCCCACCGGGCGTGCCAGAATGTGTTGTCGGTCAAAACCCACCGTCGAGTAGCGACAGGCAACACGAAGAGCCGGGAGGCTGCCGGGGCGCTGGTTGGCACCGGCACCTCGGTCAACGGCCCAGATCCTGCACACGCCGATGCTTTCGGAGATGCAAGGCGTGCCACCTGACCTATACCCGATCAGTAAGGTGCGAAAGTGCTTTCGACGATTTGCCTGCATGCACAAACACGTGTAAATATTAGTCCGAGCCATGGTCGGCTACCCGGGACGACTCTTGCATCGGCTTTCAAAGAGCCAATCGAGTCCCGGTGTCAGATCAGATCTATATATATCTGGATATTAATGGATAAAGCAAATAACTGCAAGAACTGCTTCAATTAGATCTAGCTAATCCAATCCACGACGGTAAAAGCTTCACTACTAGATCGGAACATCCTACACATAGTTAAGCCTAACGAGCATAATAGATAACCAAACCTTAACCAGAATAGAGGCCTAAGAATAAGCAAAAGCCGATTCCTGGATCAATCCCCATTAAGATCGAGGCAAAGCATCTAATACGTCGCCGGATCTTCCAACCCATTTGCAAGGCCTAACCTAGCAAATATTAAGCCAATTATTAAGTATAAGAACAAACCATAACAGATTAGATCTACTAGATAGAAAAGAAGCAGGGTGTTATCTCTACGCAACTAACTCTATGCAACGAGAATTAGCGTAAGACTAATACATGATCACACAGAAATAACATGATATTCGTAGATGATAAACAACAAGAGCATGATAAATCTACTAAAGGTCATGCTACGAATATCAGGATAACTAGCACTACTCGCCATCAAAAGCGCTTCAGTACGAGTAATACCAAGGTAAAAGCAAGAACAATGCTGCCCTGATCGCAAGAAGTGATCAGGGCAGCATGACGCTTACTTGGATGAAACCCTAGAATTACGGGCGGCAGTGCGCCAAGGTGTTGTTGCAAAACGTGATGACGTTCTCTTTCTTTACGAATGTCATAGGGTACATATTTATAGTCCGGAGACTTGGAAAACAATTTAAACCAACGTGTCCAAATCGGACTCTATATCTAACCCAAACTGAACTAAATCTACAGATACATGGCCCACACGGCCCAAATACTCACTAGGAGCCGATTCACAAGCCTTTTTTAATTTCTGCTTTAAGCCCAACTCGCTCGCGGGCCATTAATTAACCCTGTTAATTTATGGCGATAACAACGCCGAGCTGTCCCCAGATCACGACGATGTCGACAGACCGACGATGGGTTCGCTATGGTGCCTTAGAAGGGCACGTTAAATCATTGTTATTACTTATTATTACCTGACTTCGAAATGCTACAAATTAATATTTAATTTTCTACATTATGCAGCCAACTTGGGTCGGCGTGCAGGTGAGGAAGTCATACCCTGACTTCGTGGGGTAGTTCGACAGTCTTGTGGACAAGGATGCGAGGTGGACTCCGTTCACTGCAGTCGACATTTATGCCCGGGCACTGAGCGATCTTTCTTCCTTGTGCCTGCGAGACCAGGAATACTGGATGACGAGAAAGCCGATCCTTCATGACATCCACGTCGAGGAGTACCACATCAACCGGGTCATGAGGCAGTTCGGTCTCTACCAGCAGATCCCCGTCCTGATTGTGCACTCAGTGGAGCCCCACGTGCATAGGTATGGAATACATAGTTACATTAGTAATTAATTTTATTTTTTCATGGTACCATTAAATGTGGATGCACTTTTTTTTGTATTGTAGGTGGATACGTCAGCGGCAGCCACCAAGGTCGCTATGGGCCGACAAGGTCCGTCCTTACGTCGAGTCCTGGGCCGCGGCCCTTGACGATGTCGTTTTTGAGGATCGGCCACACAGCGACGAGGCGTTCGCAGACTACCTATGGTGGTACCTTCCGAGGACGCGCACCCGTGTCGTGCACGTTCCACCAGAGGCTCCGATCGAGTCGGCAGCGGTGTCGGAGACGTACCCCTTGGTGCGAGACCAGAACTTCGCTATATCAGTACGTTTGTCAAATTGATTTTGCATTGTATAAAACCGAGCGCATATGATGTTAATACCTTGTCGGTTCAGTACGACGTCATACGAGCGATTGAGTCGGAGGCCTCGTCGAGCATGGGCCACTACCATGACATGACACCCGCACAGCACCAGAGCACGCTGAAGAGGATCGTCGACCTGTGCGGGCGGTTTCGGCGAGCCGTGACTTGTCGTACGGATGACACCTTACGTCCACCTCGCGCTACAGGGCCGGTGCCTAGGGCCGGTCTCTCGGCACGACGGTCAGCACCCGGGTCACTGTCGGGTGCACCTCCACGGCCACCGGTCACGATGGCGACACCGTCGGCATCTGCAACTCCGCCTCCATACGTGCCTCGACCAGCACTTTTGTACTCGGCAGGTAAATCATCCTCTAACCTCGTCTCACTCCTATAGTATGGCAACATGTAAAAGTTCATTAATAAAATTGTACATATTTTTCGTGCAGGGCCCGGCTCATCGTCGTTTACTCCGATGGATCCGTCCGGCGCCGGATCTTCCTCCCATCGACATTCCATTCAAGATTTAGGTACGTTTAAGAGCACTTGTTAATATGCAATAACATCTATATACTTAATGGAACAATGATGGATGCTGCCTTGTGAATCAGAGTACCAGCAGCTCAGAGGGATAGACGATGAGGAGGAGACTGCGGACATGGACGACCTCGAGCAGGCGGACTAGGTGAACACGTTCTTCTCTACTGCACCGTTGCCAGAGGAGATCGGCCCTTCACAGCTGTGGGGCGCCCACCCACGACGCATGACTCCACTCATGGGGAGCAGACACCTGTTCCTGACCAGACCTATCGTTCCACTCACGAGGCCATTCCACCAGAGCCACTCACGTATTCGCAGCACCACACTAGGGCGGCCCAGGCTACAGAGCGACGTGGCAGGAGGAGAGGGGGCAAGCGCGGACGCATCTAGTGTACATGTTGTTGCTTGTTAATTACTTTCTTCCGTCAGACTATGTTATGTAGGTCTGTGCAGACTATGATATGTGTGGTACCCTCATGTCCCGTGACCTATTTGTTTTGTGACGATGGGATGTGTCAGTTACGTGCCATTATGACGGGTAGGCCGGTGCAGTGCTTTCGGCGATGGGATGTGTCCGTGGCGTGACATTATGACGATTAGGCCGATGCCATGCAGTGTTCCGGGCGATGGGATGTGTCGGTGCAGTGCAATAATCACGAGTAGGCCGATGCAGTGGCAAAATGACTATTAGGTCCGTGCGAGAGTACGATCGATGGGATACGACATTGCACTGATAGTACGACGACTAGGCTGCATGCACTACAACTATGACCGGTACCCGTTGATCCGAGGCCGCGGTGTCATGACCGCCTATATATATACGCAGTGGCAGACGCATTGCTACTCACTTCGGTGGCAGCATCTGGCTTAAGTAGTTATGTCTGGGGGGTCCTCTAGTGGTAAGGGTTTCGGTGGTGGGAGAGGAAAGGGGTTACGAAAGGGACCGCCTATTGTGTGGGAGGCTCCTGTTGGTCCTGAGATTTATCCAGAACCAGTGTTTGAGTTTCCAGTATAGAGCAAAAGTGAGTTCACTACCACAAAATCTCTGAGAGGATACGATAACCGCAAAGAGGAATGGCCAAAATGCATGCATGGTGAGGACTGTGTAGTGCAGATGATGACCGAGGGAGAGGATGGAGGCCGTTGTTTCTTCAAATGCCCGCGAGCATGGGTAACTGTAACTAATCTTTATTTGTACCATGTGTCGCATCGCATTCCTAGTACTTACCCCAGGTTACATGTTTCAATCTTCCACAGATGAGGATGGGTGTGGGTTCGTTAGGTGGGTGGATACAGCTCCTATTCATCCACATCAAGAATACATTGAGTACTTGCAGAATCGTATCTTCGATCTAGAAATGAATATTGGTGACAACGGCACGGAAGATGACAACAACAACAATGTTGCTGTTTCACAGGACACAATCTGCAACGATCCATACTACAACTATCCATGTCACAAGAAGGATGGGGATCTGCCACCGCCGCCGCCGCCGCCGCCGCCACCAACAACGAATGCTTACTATGGCAAAGGAGCCACACAATATGCAAGGTGGCCGCACTATTAGGTGTAACCTTTGTTATATTCGATTGTAAGCTGCCTATCTAAATAACCTACGGCATGCTAGGTGTATGATAGCGTGGTGTCTGTATGCCGCTTGAAGTATCCTAGCATTTGTGTATTGTCTTCACTTGTTCAATGATGTTTGCATGCCAGGGAACCATTTCTCACTGATGTGACGCGTCCAGAACAAAGGACACAGGTGTGTGGGGGTGTGCAGTGCTTTTATCACGAATAGACCGGTGCAGTGCTATGCATAGGACCAGTGACATGACAACTCACTGAATTATTTTCGGAACGTCCGTGAACATAGCCCATGGTCCTTGCAAGTTGCTCCATAAATAAGGCCACCAGGCAGACCATGGAACCATACAACTACACACTGCAAGCACCAAACAACTCAAAAACATGTCTTCCTCAGGATCCACCTATATTCCTCGGAGTAAGCGTGGAGCAAATGTACCCCAAGGAATCCAGGTGCCTATGTGCTTTTACAGCTCGTTGTGCAAGCTCATGAAGTCGTCAGTCCTGGGAGACGACTTCGGGATGAGGTTCTTCATGTGCGACAACTATGAGTATGATCCACCCAAGCGTTACGGCAACGACCGAGCTAAGGTACTAAATTATACTACCAGAGCTTCTCATATGTTGACCAGTTACTGATTACTAACATGATTTGGGGAAGTCTCCACCGCCTCTATGCGATTTCGTGCAGTGGTTAGACACCGAGCAATCTCAAGAGGCTAAGGATCACGTTGAACGCGAAGCAAGGTGGGCTGCAGAAAGGTGGCAACGAATGCTGCACGAGAAAAAGATGGTGGAGAAGCGCAAGAAAGACCAGGAAGAGATCCAGAAGAGGATTGCAGAAGTGGAACGTCAGGAGGTGGAGGCACGTGAAGCTGACAGGGAGAAGAAGCGAGAGAGAGCCCGCTGTGCTAAGGAAGCAGGGCCAGAAGATATTAGGAAGGGGAAATATCCCCGGTGCACTCAGTAAAGCACCACCATGTACTCTCCGCAATTTTAATTCCCTAAGGCATGTTACCGTGTTCCACTGTAGTTCGTTCTTTTAGTTCCAAGTTTAGAGCAACAGTATCACGTGTTGTGTTATCGTTATCTTAATGAAATCCAGGACTTCATTGCTCCTGCCTTATTTTATTGTGCATTGGATTCAAGTATAAAGTAAAGTGATATGAGTTGATGTTGAAAGGACGCTAATTGAATGCCTTGTCTATCCTGCGCAGTGAACGGTGATCGCTTTTGCTGGCAACGGTGTGGAGCAGTGAGTGGCCCCTTCCGACGTTAAAGTTGTAAGGGCAGCAGTGTGGCGCAGTGAGGGCATCTCGTGACTCCGTCGCTGTTTCAAAGGACAATGCTGGCAGCCCTTCGTGTTGTCCTGTGCGAGGTCAGTAGGGTGCAGCAGGGACTGGTCATTTCCGTGTTTAAAGAGAGAGGGCAACAGTGTTGAGCAGTGAGTGGTCACGTCAGTCCTTCAAGTGTGAAGGGCAATAGTCTCATTTAATCGTGCATTGGATTCGACTATGAAGTGAACTGACATAACTTGACATTGAAACGACGCTAATTGATTGCTTTGTCTGTCCTGGCGTGCGAGTGCAGTAGTGTGCCACAGTGAATGGAGATCACTTTTACTCCCGTGCAATTGCAAAAAGGCAGGAGCAGTGAGAGGTCGTGTTCGTGTTTAAAGTGCGAGTAGCGAGCGGTGTGGACCGTGCGAGTGCTGAAGTCAGGAACAGTGAGAGGTCGTGTCCGTTTTAAAGTGCGAGCAGTGAGCGGTGTGGAGCGTGCGAGTGCAGAAGTCACGAGCAGTGACAGGTCATGTCTGTATTTAAAGTGCGATCAGTGAGCGGTGTGGAGCGTGCGAGTGCAGAAGTGTGGAGCACTGTGGAGCAGTGAGAGGTAATGTCTGTGCTTAAAGTGCTTGAACTATTGACATGAAACGTCACTGTGAATGCTAAATGATACACTCCGTGACTCCCTCACTGTTGGAAAGGACGATGCAGGTAGCCATGTGTGTATAAAAGGTGAGCATGTGGTTGTCGAGAGCACAGACTTGCAAATTTGCTTCCACATATTTTCAGTTAGCCCAAACAAACTGCTATGAGCTCCTCATTCTCCAGGGAAGCTTTCCATCGGGAAATGGAGGCTAATTTAGGACCCTCTCCTAACGATCCCAATAGATGTATTACAGATTGTAAGGTATGGCCGAAAGGTTTAGAGCCACCCGATTGCTATTGCCAGATGCGTTGTGTTCCGAACATATCTCGTGATTACAAGACTTTTGACCAGAGGTATTGGTGTTGCAAGAATATCGAGTAAGTCCAAAAAAGAGGTGCAACATCACAGTATAGATAAATTTGTAAATATGTTTGTCTAGTGGTTTTGTTATTTTAACAAATTTGAAATGTTTCTTGTTTACGAAAGTACGCTGGTGATGACACGCATACTCATTGGTGTCATTTCCATGAGTGGATTGACACGTGGATTACTCGTCGTGATCAGCAATATATGGAGTGGTTGAAGAAGGTGGATGAAGATGTGTACAACTGCGAGCGCGCAAAAGCAGACAGGGCGGGACGTGATAAGGGTACTGGCCGTGAATGATGGATGTTGTACTGCTCCGTCTCATTAGAATGAATCGTGCTGTCTGAATAAGTAATGTAGCTGCCCGGCCAATATATTGTGTGTTTATTTCGGAAGCCTTTTTTCGCTTCCTATGTATTGTTTTTTCTACCGTGCTTTTCATGTGTGCTCGGTGGTGTTATGGAGTTTGTTCTCCTTTCTAATAAAATCGTGCATCATCCGGTATTGGAAAAAATCATACTAGTACTCTGTAAAAATAGAAAAAAAATCGGGCAACTACTTGCACAATCGGTCACCACAATCAATAAAGTTTCTAAACAAATATTCGTTCCACCGGCGGACCGTCCGACCATAGGATCCGACACTACGCTAGATAGTACGGACCTAACATAATCTAGCGGACTGCCCTCTCCCCAAATGCGGATTGTCCGCCTATTACGATGTTCGTACATCAAAAACTTATTTCAATATTTTGGGACGTCCGAACCGCTATTATTTTCGGACGTCCGATCCGCTAAAAAAATGTCTTTAAAACATGGCCGAGGCTTGCTAGCCAGAGACTAATGGAAGGTATAGGGAGATTACTGCAAAGACTTACTGCTTCAGTCAAATACGCGACGTGTTGAGAATGGGAGAGGCTGCCGCCAGCTGCGTGCGTTGCATGATTACCATGTCGTGTTTACATGGGGGCGCGGCAATTGCATCTTTTTTTAGGAATTATGGTTCGGGGCGGAGCTAAATCATTTCGAAGATATAATGGTTGGGAACAGTGCTAAGAAAAGAGATATAATTAAACCAGAAAAAACACAAGAATAATAGATCCAAGAAAAACATGAATAATATAGACTCAAAAGGCACAGACAGGCTCCTGGTACTTGTTTTAGCCAGCAAAAACCTATCGCCAATTCAATTGGCGAAAGGTTACTGGGCCCTGTACAGGAGTACAGGACAGCTATCGCTGGGCGAGGCACGGCGGTACCTTCTGCCGCCAGTTCAACTGGCGATATGTGGAATGGGCTGTGGCCCAGCAGACATACCACCGGTTCATCCGGCGGTAGCTCATTACCGCCAGATGAACTGGCGGCAGGGTGATAATATAAAAATAAAATAACTCGCCAGATGCAATCACATTTTGATTGGTTGTGTGGACGGCATGCGAGAGGAGACCGCGAGCCTGGGTCTGGGAGACGCAAATGAAGGCTTTGTTTAGTTCGCGAAAATTTTTGGATTTTGATACTGTAGTATTTTTATTATTATTTAGTAATTAATATTTAAATATAAATTAATTAGGCTTAAAAGATTCGTCTCATTGTTTACGGTCAGTGGCGGACTTAGAAATCGAGCAGAGCCGGGGCCAAGTATACACCCATGCACAGGATATTTGCCTTGCCTCACTCTGGTGGTGGTCTTCACAGCAATTCTCTTTCTATGGACATGTATATGCATGGAATTAACACATGCGACTCTTAGTAGCTTATAAGGTACGGCGACGGTAGCCCGAGCCGGTGCCCAAGTCACCGGGCCCTGGGTCCGCCGGTGTTTACAGTTAAACTATGTAATAAGTTATTTTTTAATTGAATTTAATGCTCCATATATACATCTGAATATTCGATATGATGGGTACTGTAAAAAAAAATTAGAAACTAAACAGGGCTGAAGTTCGTTTCCGCGGGCTTTGGCTCACTGGATGCGACGGAGGACCAGTTAATGATGGTATGAAGTAGGTAATTAGCATATATTAAGTGATATTAGTGTTTTTCTAAGGTGATTAAGGTTTCATAAGATAAACTAAGAACTATTAAATATATTCATATAAAATAAACATCATAACGATAGTTGTAAATAATATTTTATCTTATATGACACTTCCTCGTGCGGGCAACTAAACAACTTCTATCTATAGTCTGGCTAGATGAATACAGACAACCAATCAATTAGAGGGGTATTGCATCCACTGAACCTTACGGAGCTAGGCTCACCGGGAAACAATCAGGCCCTTACTAACTCCCAGTCTAACAAAACTATCTCTCCGTCTAAAAAAACAAGTCATTCTAAGATTTAAATTTTTGTCTAAAAAATAAATCACTTTACCCTATTTAGAAAGTACATGCGCATATAAGAATCAACTACTACTAAATATGAAGAAGAATTTTACAATACTTGGAGAGGCGTTGGGAGGCATTCCATGTGTCTATGATTTGTGGGCCCAGAAGAGGGAAAGTGTTGGGAGGCGTCAAAGATGAGGCGTTGGGAGGCGTTAGTTGTGTCTATGGTCAGTGGGTCTATAGGTGCTGTAATGCCTCCCGATGCCTCCAAAGTTAAGAGGGAATAAGAGAACATCGTATTCATCTAACCCTAAACACCACAGCGACTGGGGGCCGATGGCGAGACTCCAGGCCCTTGTCGCCGATCACCTCGGCCCACACCGCCGCCTCACCCCCCCCCCTCTCCATCCCCTTCGTGTCCTCTGACCCTGGCCTTGCCGTGGTCACCGCCGCCCTCTCCTCCGACGCCTCCCGCGCCGTGCTAGCCGTCGGCCCAGTCACCAGGGCGCCCGTCGACCGCCTCGACCGCGCACCGCCTCGACCGCTGACCGCCTCACCGCTCACCGCCTCGACCGCCTCACCGCTGACCGCCTTGCCCCGTGTGTTGGGAGGCCGCCGGGGGCGTGGAGGGAGGCAGCGTCCACGAGGCCGGCAGGAGAAACCCGGAGGGAGCTAGGCAAGCGTGCTGGACGAGGACGCCGGGAGCGCGGACTGGGCGAGGCGAAGCCACGCCGTCGGCGGCGGGGTCAGCGCCCTCAACAGGGCGGCGCGGGGCGGGCGTCCAGGGAGGGCACGGCGCGGTGCAAGCGTCCGAGTATGGCGCAGGCGATGGCGGGGCGAGCGCCCGTCACAGGGCGACGCGGTGCGAGCGTCCGGGGAGGGCGCAGGCGATGGCACTCCGTCGGCGGCGGGGCGAGCGCCGTCACGGGTCGTCGCGGGGCGAGGGTCAGGGAGGGGCGGACCGGCGGAGGGCGAGCGTCGTCACTCATGGGGGGCGAGCATCCAGAGAGGGAGGGGATCGGATGATTCCTTTTTTATTTGAGGATGCGCAATGACAAGAATGCCCTTTGAACAATAAACTCAACAAATAAACTTTTTTTGCAGAGGTATTGGAAGGCATTGGAAAGTATTGCAAAGTATTTCCAAGCATGATAAAAGAGCTCAAACATGAATAATAAATAGGACCGAGCACGATCATTTTATCTTCTTGTTAATGTATTCTGGAATCTCTGCAATGACTTTTGGAGCCGAGGGAGTAGCTGGCTGCCTTAGCTCTTTATAAAGAAAGGTCTCTGCTTCCCTGCTTGGGCCTACCATGTGATGAATCTGTCCCGTTGATCACTGCCCTTGTCGGGAAGGCTCCTACTCTTTCCCTACATCCCCGTGTTCATCCTGGTCAACCAGCCCAACCAAAGCCCAAAGGTGGATCAGGATGTCCGGAGTAGCGGTGCTGGCACCAGCTCTCTCCGCCGGGACGGCATGGGAGAAGCTCTTCTCCTTCCTACGGGCATTCACCTTGGTACCCTCATCGTCGTCATGGGTGGCCATGGATCTGGAGGACCTAAGGAAGCTGGAGAGAACCACACGACGGATCCTGGCAACCCTGCACGACGCTGAGGAGCACTGGAACATCCGGGAGGAATCCACCAGGCTGCGGCTCAGGGAGCTCAAGGAGCTGGCGGAAGACATCGAGGGCGTTGTTAAGGAGTATGAGTATCAAGCCGGCCGCTGTAAGATGGAGGCCCTCAAACAATCAACCAGATATCACTTCACCGGCAAGCGCAAGCGCCACGAGGTTACTTTATATACCACCTCACAGAAATTTATTTATTGAAAGTTTTGTTCATTCTTGTGTCTTTGAACTCGCTCTAATCTAGTATATTTCTATTCATGTTAATTTGCACAAAAGGTTTCTGTTCTGCTTGGTTTTTTCATCACAAAATCATATTTGGCTTCTTATTGTTGCATTAATAACTATAAAATGGATCTATCAAAAAAATAACTATAAAATGGAAGTGTACATTAATGCTGGTTAAGCTTTTCTTCTTTCTTGATCAAAACAGGAAAATGAGACAGACTCCGGCGACACTGGTGTCGTACAGGTTCCATATGAGTTCCTTTCTCGAGTAACCAAAATAACAGAGAGATTTGACGAAATCAAGCATTTCTCAACCCATTTCAGTTTATCAGAGGATGATGGAGAGAGACTGCTCACTCCTGATGTCAGTAGTCTGAGGCATACCACCTCTTGTGTACTTGAGAAGGGGATTCTTGGGCGAGACAAAGATATAGATATAATTGTGGAGAAAATACTGTCTGGGGAAGGGGAAAATAATGGAGGAAGGCATGTATCCGTCATGGCAATTGTTGGTACCGGAGGATTAGGCAAGACAGCGCTAGCACAACTTGTGTACAACGACCCGAGAGTGCGCCAGTCATTTGACAACCATGCTTGGGTTTATGTGTCTGAGAATTTCGATGTCAGTACAATAACAAGGGACATCATCAATTCATTAACGCAAGGGGCATGCGATTTTACAGAACTTTCTGACCTTCAGGAGAAACTGGCCGATGAGATGAAGGATAAGAGAATTCTACTTGTGTTGGATGATGTACAGAATGAGCGAGGAGACTGCTGGGAATCATTGTGTCTGCCTATGTGTTTTGCAAGGATTTGTAAAATCATATTAACCTCTCGGAGCGAGGAAGTTGCCAGACTAGTGCAGACAATGCCTTCCCATCGCCCAAGCTGCTTAAGTATTGATGAGAGCTGGTCCTTGTTCAACCAAGTTGTATTTCCTAATCAAGCGTTTGACGCTCCAGCAAATCTGATTGAGATTGGGAAGAACATTGTTAAAAGATGTCAGGGACTGCCGTTAGTAATTAAGACACTAGGAAGCATGTTACGCCATGAAACAGATGAAGATAAATGGGTAGATGTCTTGGAAAATGAGCTGTCGCACTTGGAAAAATCACATTACGAAGTTTACCATCATTAGAGTTGACTTACAAGCATATGACCATATTACATATACTAAGGTGCTGCATCATTTTCTTTTCTATCAACTGTTTCCAAAATGTAGTTCACTTACTAAGTTGATGGTGTTATCAAAAAGTATTTCGCTTTGTGCAATGTGATAGAGAATAAAATTGGACATGTGTATATCAATGATTTAGTTCAGTCATCCATCTTGTTCCATGCCTACAGTGAATACTACTGGTTGCCATGATCTTAGATGATTTGAAAGAAGTGCATCAACTGATGGAATTCTGCATATATATATATATATATATATATATATATATATATATATATATATATATATATATATATATATATATAGACACACACACACACCCACCTTATAGTTCACATCCGTTGAGATTCTGGTTACACCACATCCTTTTCAGGTCACCACTGTGGTAGCGGAATATAATGCAAGTATTTAAATTCCAGAAGCATAATTCTAGAACTGTAAGAAGTTGCAGGCCCCTTTGCTTCCTGTCATGTCGAGGCATTTCATACTTCGTTTACCACTTAATATTTGGGGTGGTACAATAATGTCATTTATAATCTTCAAACACTAGATTAAATTTTTTTATGTACAATTTCAAATAGGCATTTGATTGGTATTGGGCACCTAGCCACCCAATTAACCTTGATAGTTTGCCTCAAAGTGCATATCAGTAGATGTGGTTGCACGGTTGAAATGAGATCTTCGGAATATTAAAAAAAAATTAGAGGTTTTTATGGTTCACCTAGGGGAAATAATGGTTTTCTATCTAATCTAACCGATCAATTCTTGCATATAAACCACGTAGGGGAAATTATTTATTGCAAATTCATCTTCTGTGAGATGCTTAACTGAGTACAGAGTGTCATGTTTCTGAATCCCCACTTATAGATGCTCTTTAGAAAAATGTTGGCATAATAAGAAATGTCAGATTTATTAGTTACCACAACCTTCACTAGTAAAAATGTGCCCATCCGCGACATTTTCCTTGTGATGTTCTAAATTTCATCATTGAATAATGCCTATCTATAACGAAATTTTATGGTTCGTCGTTAATTATTGGTGACGAAGCACTTGCACTTCAAATTTACGATAAACGTAAAAAAATCACAGAAAAACAAATATTTTTGTCACGGGTCATTTGTGTCATCCATATTACCCACTTGTGACGTTCCAATATTGAATTGTGACAAGGCTGGATCATCATAGAACCATTCAGCATCGATGACGAAATAAAATTGATCATAAGTTTGACTATTGTAACACCATTTCTGACACTACAACAGCGTGAGGCCGTTCTGGTCTGTTCCAGGGTCTGGGTCTGGCGAGGCTTGAATTCAGTGACTGAGCTGAGCAATCTCTGTTGTTCACGTTCACTTGGGCCATGTTGCGTGATAAGATGTGTAATGTGTTCCAAGTTATGCATGGCTGTGTTTAGATGCAGGGAAAAGTGGATGCGAAAAGTCACATCGGACACTGTAGCAATTTTCGTTTGTTTGTGGTAATTGTTGTCCTAACATGACCTAACTAGGCTCAAAAGATTCGTCTCGTCGTGTACATCAAAACTATGCAATTAGTTTTTTTATTTACCTACATTTAATGCTCTATGCATACGTCATTTGCTATATTTAATATTTCGATGTGATGTCGATGTGATGGAAAGTTTGGAATGGGGGGGAGTTTTTTGGAAACTAAGGCTATCTCCAACCATTCCCCACATCCAACTCCCCTCAAACGTACTATTTACTATATTTTACTACCTCCCTCCAAAAGATTCCTCCCCCTATAGCTCCTTCTCTCCAACCATTCCCCCCATATCTATTCCCTCTATATACTATCACTCATTAACTAACTATTTATTTATCGTTTTTGAATTTAAAAAAATCATACAATATTTGTACTGTCATAATACGCATTATCATCATGTTACGGAATTCAAACGAGATTAATATTATAAAGAAACGATGTGATTAGAATATAGAGGGAGTTTCAACTCCCTCTATATTTGAGGGGAGGAGCGAGCTCCCCGGACACGGGGGGCACGGATAGGGGGCGCCGTTGGAGAGGGTAGCGGGAGTACTGTGCACCGAATATAGGGTGAGGGGGACCTTTAGCGTGTATCGTTGGAGCAAGCCTAAACACAGCCCATAGCGTCTAGGTCATGAAAACTGTAAGGAAACAAACAGTGCCTATGTCCAAATTCCTGCCTGCACCAGGCTTTTCGGGCACAGATTGAAAGGTTGTACTATATAGCATTATAGCTAGATAGTTGCTCCTTGCCCTCGATCTCCTAGGGCTTTTTGTTTTTAAGAAGCTCAACCTTCTCACATCGTCACTCCCCTGACCCCTCCCTCCCTCTTTGTCCGTCACCTCACACGGTTCGTCTCCTATTCGTCGCCGCGGTGGTACTCGCTCGTGGCCGGGTTTACATCTAGACGACGCCATGCGTGTGTTGCGCGCCGTCGAGGCCTGGCCGCCAACGGCAGGCGCCTCCCGGGCGGCATCACCGTCAAACTCAACCTCGTCGACGAGAACGGTGAACGCAAGAACCCATCATAATAAACCCTATTCGACCGACATGACAAATTCTGCAACCCACGGTACAATTCGTTCAGTTGGCTCCTGAGGGGTGCAAAATTCCAGCATAAACAAAAGAACTAAGTTGCACTAATTTCTGAACTATCGACTATGGTCAAAGATTCAGTGGGTAAAGATCCACAGGGATCATTCGAGTTACTGCTGAATTTAGAAACTTTCCATCTATGACACCTTCAGAGACAGCGAAACAAGGCTCCAGGTTCACAATCTTACTTTGGCAGCGGCTTCCTTGATTTGCTCGATCGTGAACACCCCAAAGAAGCTGTCATCTACGACTGCGTTTATTGCAGCGTAGGCGACATCATCCACGCTCACAGGGGGTGCAAGGACTAGGTCAGAAGCAGGCAGTGAACTCAACGGGGTGAAGTTTTCAACCGAGGAAAGCAGCTTCTCTAATGGTTCTCCGACAGTGTCGAGCGGTATCTCAAAGCCATTTACTTTCCTTTTACCGTAAATAAAGCCTGGCCTCAACACAACACCTGTAGAAGATAAAGAAAAGTAGGTTCAAAAGATGACAAGATGTATAAATTTAGAGAGAAAATCTGAGGATAATGTTGTGAAGTGTTTCTAACCTGAGCCTGGGTATTTTGCGAGGACTTCAGACTCAGCCTTTCTCTTACCCGTGACGTATCCCGAGGTAAGAAGAAAGGATGGAAGATTGTAGTCATGAACAGAGTTAGTTACTAAGCATAAGCTCATGGCTCAAGATTGTAGTCATGAATATGCTTAATTGCTTATTATATGCTCTTTTATTTATAAACAACCCCAAAGGAAAGGATAAGGTAACACAATAATCCACCTCATGTCATTCCTTGAGAAGATTAAACTAAGAAAGCAATCTCTAACCAAATACTGTAACTTAAACTTTGATAATTAAAAGTTGCAGATAACCAGATCCCCGTAGCTCAAATTCTGATGAAACTAAAGGTCGATATGTTGGTCGCACTAAGTAGACATGACTTTAGAAAAAAAAAAGCAACTAGGTTTCTTACCATCTTTCTTTAGGTTCATATAATTGTTTTATGACAGTCAGGTTCCAACATTTAAGTGCCAACATATAGTAATTTACATTACCACCAAACTATTACAAATAGTTGTCAAAGCAGGATTTTTATACCCCTACCTGGGGGTTGGGGGGGGGGGGGGGGGGGTTGGCGGCAGTGACATGAGCCAAATCACATTGGTGCCAAATGCATAGCCCCATAAAAGAAAAATAAAGTGTCTTTCTATGTAGCTGTTTGAACAATCTTAGTCAACTCACGTCAATCTCCTAAATTGCCAATATAGAACGTAGTTGCATACAAATTGGCGTATCATTGTCATAGGACATTACATAATACTTACCATATTCTTTTGCAGCATTTACTGCTATGATATTTGCCTCACCATTTATCCTTTTCATTTGTTCTTCATTGCCAAATCCTCCAAGGGTGGACACAACAGCAGTAGCTCCAACCAATACTTCATCCCATCTTGCGTAGAAAACATCTCCTACATCACATTAAGATGCTTAAATTAAATACTAGAGTGCCACACAACATTTAAATCATAATCTCTAAAAAATCGATTATCAGACCATGTGGGTCTGCCACATATTTGCAGGACAAGTTTGTAACAGGAAATTCAGTCTCAGTTGCACTTTGTTAAACCATTTGTTTTCACAAATAAAGAGAATTGTAATAAGCCAGTGAGCAAGGCCAAAATAAAGACACAATATATTTATGTTTACATTATTTTGCAATAGCCAATATATGTCAAAAACAAGCATGACGGTGACATCAATACATAATGTATTTCTTACAGAACAGCTATTGCCCTAGATGAGGAATTTTATTATTTAATTATTTCCATTCTCCATTCAATTGTATGCCCAATCACTTGGTAAAGGTATAATTTGGGAGACCTAACAAGTAAGGGAATTAAGTTAACTAACCTGAGGGAGCTAAAGCTAATCACCAAACTTGCCACAACATATAATATCATAAGCGTACCTGCTTGCCAATTTACTTGATCAATCCAGGAATCAAAGTAAGATACTAAGATGGTCTTCCTGACCTGCCCATCAACACAAAATGAAGCAGAATGTGTAAATGTCACCACAATGCAGGTTTGGTACCCAAAAACACTACAAGGGTAACCTTTCATGTTTCATTGGCATACAGATTAATGACCATGAACTCGGGTCGTTAAATTTGGTAAAATAAAGGGGCCGCTGAAGAAATCAATAGATGGGAGTCAAAACTTAAAATTATTGAATATATTCTGGAATGTGGAAACTGCAACTGCTTCATAGTGAATTGATTTCCATATCAGTTTAGTCGCTTCTCATACAAGAGGAAAAGAGGTACCTGCTCAAGCTCACAATCTCAATGCCTTCAGAAACAGCAGCTTTGCAAATCGCAGAGCCAACGAATCCACTTCCGCCCAACACCACAATCTGCAACCATAGAGAAACACTTCAGAACGGTGAGGAAAAACCGGCTTAACCTGACAAATGCTGAAATGGTAGAGACTTCAGCTGCTCAAATACGTAGTACATGCCTTCTCGGTCTTCACATCAGCGACAATATCGATCGGGGTGGAGGAGTAGTCCTCCCTGACATCCGACGCGGCGAACGTGCACTTGGTACGGAGCCTGCGCGACCAAGAGAAACCATGTCACCACGAAAACTTTGAGGGAGAGAGGAGGGGGAGGGGAGGGGAGGGGAGGGGAGGGAGGACAAGATAACCTAGAGAATGGGGACGCGGCGGTGGGGGCGGGAGCCGCGCGGACCGACGCCGCCGCGGCTACCGCGGGCGGGCACCGGCGAGGGGAAAGGGGCGAGCTGGCCGGCGCCGGCGGCCGGACGAGCAGCGGCGAGGGGGCCATGGGCTCTGCCGCTCGATGGGGCTGGGGCTGGGCTTGCGGAGGTGTGAGAAGGCGAGTGCGCGACGCCGGGAGCGGCCGGAAGGTGGTGGTGGCGCAGGGCACGCCCGCGTGGGGGGCGGTGGGGCTGCCCCGTCGTCCCCGGTGGCTGTGGGGCTGCTGCCTGCTGGAGCTGGAGTGAGGCGTCACGCTGCCACGTCGCCCGCTTATTTTTCCTGTGGATCTTTTTGTGCTCAGCAAACGGCGAATCGAAACGGGAAAAGCGTGACGTACTGTCCAGATCCCGATTGGACGGCTCGGATGTTGCGATGCTGTTTAGGGGCCGTTTAGTTGCCAAACCAAATTTTCTTGGTGTCACATCAACAGTTTGAACAGATATCGGGAGGGTTTTTCAGACACTAATTAAAAAATTAATTTTAGAACTCATCTGAAAACCGCGAGACGAATTTTTTGAGGCATTTGACCGCATCATTAGCATATGTGGGTTATTGTAGCACTTATGGCTAATCATGCACTAATTATGTTCAAAAGATTCGTATCGTCGTGTACATCCAAACTGTGTAATTAGTTTTATTGTTTAACTACATTTAGTGCTCTATACATGTATTCAAAGAGAAAAACACAAATTTCGAGGTGAAAATTTTTGGGAACTAAACTCCCCCTACGTATTTGCAACGAACTCAGCGTCCGGGCATGCCGACAGGAGATTGACAGGCCGGGAAATGGAGACCACTCATGTCTGAAGCGTGAATCTTCGGTATATTATTGTAAAGTTATTCTAGAATTCAAATTTTGTTTTAAATAACAAGTCATCTTACACTATTTCAAAAGGCAAACATGGTCATTGTTGTCTTGTTATTTTGTTTTAAAAATTTTAAGATGACTTGTTTGTTTTTTAGAACAGAGTATTCAACAAACTATGTACAGCGCTGCACAATCGTCTAATGAATGAATAATGATGATTGTGCATAAACAACCAAAATTTTTCAATACAGGAAAGAATGACTTACAGGATATCTACACAACATAAATCTAATCAGACAAATCAATAAAAAATGGAATCAGCATTATCTGCTTCAGTAATAAGGTAGAATCCTGGCTCGGGCAGCCTTTCTAGTCCTCAGATTGTGCTTGCCTGCCCTTGAAATCAGACTTTAAATCTTCAGGAGTCCTCGGCTGCTCAATTGCTGGCTGCGCTGCAGCAGCCGAAAGCAGCTAGCCGCAGCCAGCAGGCAGCTAGCTGCAGCCGGAAGCAGCCTGCTGCTCCAGCCGAACGGAGTGAATACAACAACTTGCTCTCCTTCAGGAAGTTCCAAGAACAGCTTTTTAAACAGTCTGTCACATCAACCTTCTGTATTGTACTCTTCTTATGACACCTCTCCATTGAACTTAGTTCAACGAATTGAATCTGTAAGACTGCACAAAGAACTGAACTCCAACTTCACTAATCCTTTTTCTGGATCTGAGAAGAATCGACCTGCCCCCATAGGGTCTCTGCATAAATCTTCTCATCTTCCTTCCCTTGTTGAGAACAATCAGATAGCTCAGCTTCCTGCTCATCATCTTCATCTGGCACATCTTCATCAGTGTCGTCTGACAAGTCTACAACATCGTTACTCTGCAGAACACAAGCTTCAGCCGCAGCCTCTCGCATGGCCAACCGAGTCGCTGGCCTATCGCACCCCTCGTATCGCGGTGGAGGCACGACAAATGGTAGGGCAATGGCCTTCATACTGTGCCTACTTTCACTTCCATGCTTTGACTTGCCTGGTGGTGGAGAAATAAGTATGATGCCGAGCTCATAGTTGCAAATGTGCAGCCTTGGGCCAGAAGATGCTGATCTGGCTTCGGTAGGATTTGCTTTGGAGGGAGGAGAAAGGAGTTGCCCCCATGCTGCCGGACTGAAATTGTGAGACCCACAGTAAGTCCAGCCGAACAAGTGTCCACCAAATTGCGACTTAAAGCGTCTTTGAGCAACCTGTCATAGAGAATAGTGTCACAATCATAGCTGGAGTTTATGTAAGAAATTGAACTTTTCACTTTTTCAGGCAGCATCATTATTATGCAACAATAACTCAAGGTAAACAGCAGCAAGGAAGTTACATAGGATGCTTCTATCCAAAGGGGGCTTTAGCCCGATTGGTAGGACATCCAGTTGCGAACCTCCAGGTCGGGAGTTAGACTCCCGTGCTTTGCACAAAAAAATCCCCTCGCCTGTTCCTATATCCAAAGCATAGTCTGGGGTCCGGCCTAGCTCACAAGGCGACGGGCCATTATGTATGAGTGGAGACAGAGGTTCGGGAGTTTTCTTGACCTGTGTGAGAAAAGGGCGTACCCAGTGCCGTAGGCTTCCCGCACTGTGCGGGGTCTGGGGAAGGGTTGTGCCAGGATAGGGCACCTGTGTGAGAATGTCTTCTTAATATAATGGCGTGGGGGCGGTCTTCCCCCCAGGTCAAGTTTTTTTTTCTATCCAAGATGATGGTAGACAGCTTATCCAGAAAGGATGAAATCAAGAGCATTAGCCATTAGTTGAACCGTTGAAGCCAAAACTGGACCATTTCTCTAACAGACTATCAATGCCTTCAACCATATAATAGTCTGAAAGAACTGTTGTTGGGTGTCATTTCTTTGCCATTATTAACCTTGGACTATTTTCCAATAATTTCCCAATAACTAAAGAAAGGCCAAGAATATTTAATTCTATGTCATACCCCAAACAAAACATACCTTAACATGCATAGGATGCCCTATCCTGGCATACTGTTGAGGGATTGCATCATGGAATAAGCCGGTTGATCTCAATCTTTGCCATGTTTTCTGCAAAAAGGAATAATGTGAGGTTGGCATGAGAAATAAAGTCATATGCCATAGAGCTCCTACGCAGGGGGCAATCTCAAATTTTAAAGTATTTTAGCACTTGCTTCTCTACAACAACAACATAGCCTTTTTTTCCCAAGCAAGTTGGGGTAGGTTAGAGATGAAACCCGAAAGAAATAAGTTCAAGGTTCAGGCACATTGATAGCTAGTCTCCAAGCGCTCCTATCCAAAGCTATCTCTTTAGAGATATTCCAATCCTTAAGGTCTCTCTTAACCGACTCATCCCACGTCAGTTTAGGTCTACCTCTACCCCTCTTTACATTATCGACCCGCTCAAGAACCCCATTAGCACTTGCTTCTCTAACTAGAAATATATGACTTCCATTTCAATGTGCAGACTTTCCAGATTGAATGTAGTGCACATATGTCATGAGTTCTTATAGATGAATATTTCAATGTCAAAAGAGAATCCACCTCAGGTAGAGAAAGCAAACTCCGGCACAATTGAATTCCACAAGCCCCTTTTTTCACCCTGTCAATTGTTGGAAACAACAGACTGATTGATGGCTTCTTCAGCTCATGCTTTGCTGTCCAGCAACCCCACTAGATAAATTAAGGAACCCTTAAGTGATCATGTCCATCAAGATAAAATATCGCAGTATACAGTAAGCTTCAGGAAACAGTTAAGAATTACCTCTGGATCAGACTCTTGAGAGTCAAAATCCTGATGGAGTCGTTTACCAGTGGCAGACGCAAAGCTTGCAATGAACTGTGGATTAATTGAAGTCCCAATGGATGAAGCACCTATTATATAATTTATTAGAGTAAGAAACCTTAATACGATAACAAATTACAGTAATGGAACATCGATTGTTTTCTCACTGTAGATAAAATCAGTCTCGAGTGTTTCAGGCCACTTGATGTTTGACAATACCTGCTTGAAATCAGTGTAAGTAGAATTAGAAAACGTTGGTTAATATCAGTAAACAGGACATGTAGTATGAACAAGTAACACAAGCATCTAAACGGTCATGAAGTGTAAACCAAGAGACCAAACTGATCAAACGAGAGGAAATAAGCGTAAAGCCGATCTGATTCCTATAATTTACATTTATTTTTCTGTTTTAGGCTCTCATTGAAGGCACCTTTGGAAATTGAAGTGTTTCCTGTGAAATTCTTTCACTCCATACTACTGGCACCAAATTGCATCAAGCAGTGACAGTGAGAAAAAAAATTGAAATGTAATATTGGTTGCTTGACTCCGTGCAGAAAAGTTAAACGCTTAGTGCAAAGGCATTCGAAATCGAGAATTGGAAAACTTGCTCACAGATGGTGACCAAAAAAAGGTTTTGAGTTATATCAATCAGCTTCATACCACTATTAGTCATTTAGTCTTTCAGTAAGTATACCCACTGATTTCAACAAAAATATTAAATCGGCTTAACAAACCTTAGTTCAGTTTATAAATTATATGCTTTCGTCAACATAATTTAATCATATAAAATTGCAAACCTCTTCTAGCCGCCAAAGTCCAAGGCACCGCTTCACGGATGCTATAAGTGAGCACAGTGGTGGGATAAGCTCGCCGCAGATCAGCCCTGAAATTCGAGAAAACTCTGGACCCTGGATTTCATTGAAAGCGTTTAGGATACACATGGAGAAGTTTCACAATAGTACCGCAAACTTAAGAAAAAAGGTCTCTTAGAAACTTTCTGATGTACCTTCGATACATACAGAAGCAATTGCGCTTTTGTATTAGTTACTCCGAATGCAGCCTCCAAGGCTTCTCTAGGGTAGATAAATCCAGAGAAATTGAATAATCCTGAGTCACTGAGGGGAGCTACCCACTTAGCAACCTCTCTAGGCAAGAAACCAAGTTGGACAGAACCTGCTTGAGGACATTGGTCATTGTTAATTACAAGATATAAAGGTAGCAATTTGTTATTTTGCACTGAGCAATGAAACACAACAAGCTTTTGGAAGTGGATCCACATTCAGCAAAATACATATTTTGAGCTATACATACCTTCCTCAGAAAATTTATCCAGATCACCAACAAGTACACTCACAGCATTTGCATCTGCAGGTATATTTGTGTTCCTCTTCAAGATCACTTCAGTAGTTCCATGCATATTCTCACGGCATTTTCCAAGAAATGCAGACAAGGCTCTCAGTTGAGACCCAGCATCTGATGGCATGTGAAACCGATGGGATAGGCCAACTACAGATGTTTGAACACAACCAACAAACGCTCTATGTGCAGATTTTCTGTGCAAAATATGTTTCTCCTGCAACAAAAAACAATGGATAGTGGTTAGTTACAAAATAGGGCATCACAGATAGGATAATTCTATTCTAACTGAAGCAGTGGCTAGTTTTGAGTTTAGGTTAAGTTCACTTAGGCCAAAGTGTATCTTCCTTAGGAAGTACAGAACTTGTAAACAGTATATTGTTTAGTACAAAGCATTCACATGTTTAATATTCTTGCTGAAAGGGCTAAACTACAAAAAAAAAATGTTGTAGTATATTAGTAAGATTAAACTTACTGAAAGGAAATAATTAGACTCCAAATAAGGAGGACTCCGTGTGTGTATGCCTGGTAATGAAACGATGAGGTAGCCACCAGCTCCCTCAAAATCGTACTTAGCAATCTCATTTATCCAATATGCCTGACTAGGGACTTCATTGACCATGGACGCTATGAATGACACTAATTGAGCAGCAAAATCAGAATTTTGGTCCTCAGCTGTACCAAAAAGTGCAGCATAGTCCAGGGATGTCCCACGAGGAAAGTCTTGCCACCACACTGTATTTGTTATGAGATGCCACTGCATAAATTAACCTTTAGCAAATACCGTGGGTTCATGGCAACACAAACTAACAAGAGAAAACATGTTTTTGGGCAAGGATGCATAGAGGCCAAGCTAAGCATTTGAAAGAAGCAAAAAACTGACCTGCCTTGGAATGAAGTTAGCTGAAGTAACAACAACACGCATACTGTCTTCCCTTTGTAACACTATGAGCTTTGGATGGTGGCATGCAACACCTTGCTTCTTTCTATCCTTTCCTTGCTCTCCACGGGATGAAGAAGTTGCGGCAGTGTAACTCCACTGTGTGGTTCAGCTCGCCTGTCAGACAGAGATCCAATACGCGCAAGGCGATTCAAGAAGAATGTGCTCCCATCTGAATAGCAGCCCTCACTATGATGCTGCTCTTCATTGCCACTGCTACATCCTGTTCGCTCTTCATTGTCATCATCGCATCCCTTATTCCCTTGACACAACTCAGCATCAATATCGCCGCCTTTTGCAACAGCAGGGTGGTATTCCCACTTCTCCTGGTCAAGATTGCAATCATCTTGCGGCAAATTCTCCTCAGAAACGGGATTGGTTGGGTTCTCCAGGCACAATTCACCAGCGCCATCCTGCCTCCATTCTTCCACTCCAGCATCTGCGCTGACATTTCCTGGACAACTCGAATCCCTCAAGAAAGAAAGGGGATCTTCGCTCTCGGAGATCGCCCTGAGCCGCTTCCGCAGCGACTCGGCCCCAAACACAGGCCCCTCCTGGCAGGACCCTGGCGCCTCAGCCGCACCGCCCCCACCCCCTTCGCATGAAACGAACCTCTCCACCACGAGCCCGTATCTGGCGCCGTGCCATAGCACCGAGACCTCGTCACCGACGGCCAGCTCGGCGGGGGTCCTCGCGCGGATGGACCGGCCGTTGACGCTCGGAGCTCCGCCGCCAGAGAAGCGGTGCGTGAGGCGAAGGGCGCAGCCGGATGTGCTGAGCAGGAGGTCGCGGGCGCGTGGACGACGGGGGCGGGCGAGGAGGAGGCGAAGGCGGTGGCCCCGGCGGCGGGAGGGGGAGAGGGAGTAGAGGCGGTCGGAGCGCAGGAGGAGCAGGGCGGAGGCGGGCCCCACGAGGCGGAGGTGGAAGTAGCCCAGGCCGCCGGAGGTGTAGTGGTGGTCGTGCTGCGGCGGTGGCGCCGCCGCCATCGGAGGTGAGGCGTCAGGGGGCGGGAAGGAGGGGCCCGCCAGACCGGGACTGCCGGACTGGATTGTATCCGATCCCGCCATTTATTTTGAAGGAGTGGGTGATATTTACTTTCTCCCTCAGAAAGAATAACGAATTCTGGAGCAAGACGAGCTCGAGAAGCGGAGGGGATTTGATCGTAAATAAAAATAGAATGGAGAGGAATAACGGATAAGGGAGGTACTGGATTGCAATAATGTCCTCCTCCTTGCGAGGGAAGGAGGTGCCGACTTGATAAGTTCTTCCTTCCCTTGCAAGATTTGTCAGGCTCTGTTAAGTGGGAACATTTCTTCAAGTTGCACAAGAAGATTACAGAGATGAACCCTAAAAAAAGATTACAGAGATGAACCCTAAAAAAGATTACAGAGATGATGTTTGACTACTGTAAAAGCTCGTCAGAATTAAGCACTCTGTGTAAACAAATTTAAATCTCAAGGCCTCTATTCTATAATAATAATTCAAATAAATCTCAAGGCATCTATTCTCTGATAATAATTCAATTAAATCTCAAGGCCTTTATTCTCTGATTAATTCAAATTTCTAGGTCCAGAATCAAATAATCCACAGAGAATATGCACCCTACTTATATATTCTTATTATACAGGTAATCCCACTAGCAGCAATCCACTTACGACAGCCCCATCATCTCAATTATTTCTAATTTACATTACATGTTTGCCCTCTACCGTACACGTGAGCCACTGTAGTTTTGAGCAGGTTAATCTACAAGCCTTCATTTTTAGACATGTTCCCCGTGGTGTTCTTCAGTTAACAGGGTGATTACTCCTGTTTAGGAGAGGAATGCTTTACTTGTGCCACACAGCATATCTGTCTCCAGAGGCCGCCAGCCTCCACTCTGGCTCACTTGGGCACCATGACCCATCTCCGATCTTCATGCACAACTTCTCATCGATGATTGCAGAGTACAGGTCTGACTTCGCCTCCAATATTTTGACTGACGAACGGCTATGTATGTCTTGGCATTTTCTGATTTGCATCTGGATAAAAACCATATCCGGGATTCGTCATTAGTTGTGTGGTGACCCTTCTTTCTCAAATGTTAGAAATTTCTTATTTCCTCTGTTCTTTGTAAAATATTTTCTCCGATTAATGAACAGCAGAGCTCCTGCTGGTTTTCTTTAATGAAAAGGCATCTACGGAAAGGAAGGGTCTGATACAGAGGTACAAGCAGCATACCAGTTTGGCAATTTCCTCATGGAGTGACAATCCCTGGTCATAGAAGTGATCATAGAACACCGCAGGGATGCCAGGGTGGGTGAGTATATATGCATGTCCCTAAAAGACCATCAGATATATATGTGTCAATCAGCAAGTGGAGTACTAAAAAAAATAACAGAAAGCTGATATAAAATACATGACTTGGTGAGTGACTATGCTGATAAAAAAAAATCAAATTTTAGAAGTGTCATAAGCTGTTAAAGTTGTTACCTATGAAATTAAACTTTATGAGATTATAATAGTCAGCGGTGGAACCAGAAACCTTTTTTTTCTTTGTTAGGGGCCCAGTAGTCAAAACGAAGAATTAAAAGAGTCACTATACCTCCATAATATGATCAGATGGAAAAGGCCAATGACCCTGAAATAGTGAGCATTTCTATTAGCACATGAATACTTGGCACATGTTAACACAGCTAAGCTGGTGCAGACCAGAGAAGGATGACAGGACTATTATACCTGAGTTGACCCTGTGTCATGATTTTCAATAAATGTAACTGATCTCGAAGGCCACCATCCCATCACACCAGGTGGCTTTCCTTCCGGATCTCTCAACCGCCACAACTCTCCTTTGACAGCTTCCTGATAGAAACAGCATTAATACTCAGATGAATCACTAAAGAAAATTGTTTGCTCCTGCAGTGGAATTTCATTCCTGACCTGAAGAATACCCTTTGTTGTGAAATCAAATGCAGCGCAAAGTCCTCCAGTGCTATCTATCCAATTAATGATCCTCTGCCTGTGGTTATCTGCCAGGAAAAAGAAACTTGAGTATACTATACTAAACAAGAAAACATTCAGAACAAGGCTAGGAAACATGCTTCAAATTTGAGGAAGCAGTTTTGACACTTCATTTGGTTCATATTGAGAAAGACAATCATATTACTTCCCTGAATTTGCAACTGTAAATTAGCCACAACATGTCAGGCATAGCTTCTAGAGTCGGCGGCCAGGAGTAAAGCAATTGAAGACACAACCATGACAACAGATAATAATATACAAAGGAAAATCTTTGATTGAAGAAAATGTTTTAGATTGTAGCAATAGTCATAATTCAATGCAATAACTATTCACGCCTGCATGCTTAGGCCAGAGCATCACTAACTAAAGTAATCAGTAAGAATGTTATTATAAATCTCTTACCCTGATTGTAGTTCAATCGGTAATCAGGGGGGCTATATTCACAGCTATCCCAGTATTCTCCAACTGCAAAAAGAGGTTTTGATTCCTCAATATATTCTTTCACAAACTTTGCTGCATAACTGCACTAAACAAAAGAGGTTGACGAATCAGCATGTTAGCAATGCCAAGTATTAGGTTGGCATATAGTTTATTTCTTTCACAGTGGATACTACTCTAGCCAGTAGACTATTTACCCTTTCGTGAAATCAAAGCGGAAATCTTGAAAACCAACAGATCTCCTGAGCCAGATCAGCCATTCAATAATATCTTTCCGTACAAATGTCTGTGTATGATCTATGTTGGGAACCCCATCAAAGTTATCCCCAGTGCTCTTGTTTCCCTGATAGCGAAGATGCATCAAAGTTATGTACGGCTTTAGAGTAGAAAATATGCATCAAGATACTGTGCTAAGTAAAAGGTCAAAACAGGAACAACTCGACTAAATTACCTTCCCACCAGAACAAGATGTAACAGCATGTTCATCCCATGATATTGGGATGCCATCATATCGATTATACATGCCATTGGACCCTTGAGTAGTCCCAATTCGGTGGTTGATAACAACATCTGCCATAGCCCTTAGATTATGCTCATTCATTTTATGAAGCAATGATTTCAGCTCTGACAGAGAACCATAACAAGAGTCAAGGCAGTACAGGTTCTGTGGTAGATAGCCTGCGAAAGAACATGTCAGGCCTCATATCTTTGAACTATGCTTCATGTACAAGAAGATGTTGACTAGCTTAGCTTACCTTCTCGAGATAATGACTGAGTTGGTGGAGGAAGCCATGCTGATGTAAACCCAGATTCTGCCAGATCAGTTACTTTTTCCTCTAACATACTCCACCAGTTATGCTTATTGGATTCCCAGTTAAAAGCCTAAAATATAGCCGAAGGGAAATATGTAAGAAAGCATAGCCTAAGTCATGTTGCTTGCTAAAGTCATGCAGGAAATGCTGACATCCACATTCAACAACAATTGATGTTCGAGGAAAAAACATTCAACTATTATCCCAGTAGGTGACCAAAGATAGAAATTCCTTATGACAAAGTATAACTGAGAAGTAACAAATAGTAGAATCATCCTTCATTGCATGGCCAAGTAGTATCTAACTATATTGGAGTGGCTTCTTTATGTGCTTGCGCGACTGAATACATAATTACTCCGCATGAAGAGCAATTCAGTAGCATTTCTAGGCATGAAACTTTGATCCTTAGCATGATAGCAACTTAGCAAGAGACAGGCTTCAGACATATTCTCACCTGGAATAAGATTTCCCTTCCATTCTTGATGATCCCACCTGCCGACAAAATCCACAAGACAGCAACGTAATTTTGTGAAAAAGCTCGGTCAAACTGCCGAGAAACCAAACAGAATGTACGAAGCAATACGTTGAACGCCGCAAACTTAACCACCGGAACATGAAAACAGACAAGGAAACTTAGGAAAGATGCAAGGTTCGGGAATGTACCATTGCGAGCTGCTTGTTCTTCGAATTTATCATCCGAAACCTGCAGAGTTCCACCATTTCAGCACATCGTCAGAACCAGCAGGCCGATCAAGCGCGTCAAGCCGTCAAGAACAGCATCACGACACGGTACGGCACGATACGGGAGCGGAAGGTGGCCGTGGACTCACCATCTGGCCCATCCAAACTCAGACCGAGCTCCAGCAGCCGGCGCGCTCAGCGAGAGACTCCACCGCGCACCGCAACCGACGACGGACCGCCCCTTCACCAAGCCGGTAGATATGTAGCCGCGCGGGTGGGCACGCGCGACGAGGCGCCGCGCTGCCACTTGCGAGCGGCGGTGCCCCCCGGAATCCGCCGCACCCAAACCCGGCGGCGGCCGCGCCCGCGCCCGCGCAAGTGGTGGCGGGGGACCGCCCGCGCCGATCGGATAGGCTCGGCGGCGGGCGGCGGGCTGGGTCTGGAGGCCGGCGAGAATCCGAGAACTACTGGCGATTCGCGGGCTGCGAGCTCCGAATTTGTTCGCGCCGCTGCTGATCTGGTGGGAAAAGAATCGGCTTAGCTTTGCTTGCACCACTCGGCTTCAATCTGGTTCTGCACTCCTGATTGACGAACGAGTGTGGCAGAACAGAATCTGCGATTGCGGGGTGCGGATGCCGGATGGGAATTTGCCAATGATTTGGGGACGAACATTAGTCAAAAAGGAAAAAGGAAAAGGTCAAAGGGATTGGGGAAGATGGGTTGGAAGATGATGCCCATCATCTGGCCCATAGTCTAGATTCGTGGATGGGCCAAACCAAGCCCGTCTCGTCAAACCCGGTTTAGCCCATACCGACATGCAAGGCCCCCAATGTAAAATGTAAAGAGCCGGTCGGGCCTAATTCAGCCCATACGGCACGTGATGCATCGGTTCGCGAAGAAAACGTGAAGCATCCAGCAACCTTGTGAGTTGTGTCAGTGAACGGGCACGCGACTTGTGTGTGTCGCAATCTGAAAACACTCCTCTCTTCCACTAGCAGAGGGAGCAACCGAGTAGCTGTGGTTTCAGCGAAGAAGAAATTGGAGTACATTTTATTGTAAAACATTTTTCCGACAGGGTCATTTCGGTTTGTTTAATGCAAATCAGGAATAAGACTCCCAGTGGAGTCTTTTTTGTCAGAAAAAAAATAAAAAATACTCCTAGGAAAAGTGACACGCCACTGATTTTGCATTTCCAGAAGGAAGTTTGGTACTTTTTTTAAAAAAAATGCTTGCACAGGATTAGATTGGATGGGCCAGAGCTTCATAACTTTATAATCGTGCAACTAGGAACAAAACAGATAAATGATAGCAGTGGGGGCAATCCAGCAAGTCAGCAACAGTGCGTCAGGGCAGGCAGAAGGGTGATGGCGATCCAGACCAACCATGGCGGCACGCGTGCACGCACACTTCACTTCCCTTCGCATCTGTCCCCGCCCGGGAGCTAGCTCGATCACGCTGTCTGCTACCCCCGGCGGCGCGGCGTATGATGGCCGGTCGAGACGCTACCGGCAACTACACGCAGCAACAGCGCGCAAGGAACAAGAAGATGCCAGGAGGGCATCATCACCAGCACTTACCCATCCACACTGATCGATGGATGGCACCTTGTCATGGGCCGCTCGAGTGGCCGTCTCCAGACTCCAGCAGCAACGCCATCCATCCACGGGTCCGGCCGGGTGATGAGGTGCCCGCACCTGCAGCAAACGCTTTTGGAATTTGGGACCCTGCATGCTGCGCCACTTGTGGGCAGCACTCAGCAGTCAGCAGAGCCTAGCTTCACCAGCACCCGGCCAGGCTCCACGCGAGACTCCACCATGCACAGCAAAGAGATAAAAGGAGCAAAAGGAATCGAGTCCCTTCCCCTGTGCTGCGATCGATCTCCAAACAAAGAAAAGGGGCCGGGCTGGGCATCCACGCATGTCGCATGAGTTCCAGCACCACCAATGTCGTTGTGGCAAAAGCCGGCCAACCCAAGGGCGACCCAACCAGTCGGTCCGCCAGACATCATTTGCTATCTTTACCTCGCTCTAGCACCGGCCCGTATCTATATCAGGGTTTCAAATCTCGACCGGGAACCACCGGTTTCCGGGTTTTTTTCCGTTCCCGGTCCGGTCCGGGACTGTAAACCGGGTCCGGTTTTTTATATTTTATGTTTCTAAATCCAAAAATACAAAAATATTTTTTTATTACTGTTCCGGTTTTGAACAGTGTCACCGGTTTTTGAAACCCTGATCTAGATTGAGACAGTACAGCAGCAGATTGGATAAAAAGATTCCGAGAAATGTAACCACCGCCGCCGGTATCGATCGATCTGAAGCGAGCGAGAGATAGATCATGGATGAGCAGAGGTGAGGTCTGTGTTGGGTGGGTGCGGTGGTGACTGGTCACGCACGATCGTCGATCCAGCATCAAGCAGTACGTGTGCTATAGCCTATAGCTAGGAGCCGGAGCCACGCATGCTGTACACATGGCTTCTTTTTTTTCAAAAAAAAAGGATGCTATAGACACACAGTGCATGCCATCCTTTCTTTCAGTGGGTCATGCTCGCACAATGACACAGAATCGCGCCAACACACTCGAATGCGCTAGAACGCACAACGATCGTCAAAACGATCAACACAACGAAAACCCTGGACGGACCGGTCTGACCGGTGCAAGCAGGGAGCTCGCGAAGACCTAGAACAGCGAGCTCGGGAGGGACCTCGTCGAAGCTCGTGAACGTAGGGTTGCTCTGAGGTCGGCAGGCCTCAGAACGTCTTCAAACGCCGTCGAGACGAAGGAAGAAAGCAATTTAGGATTGAAAAAGACTAGGGTTTGAGAGATAAAAAGTAATGCGATTTTTGTATTGATTTGATTGGAAATAACCTCAATCGGCCTTAGCCTTTATATTTATAGGCCGGGGAAGACGTACCTCTTCACGAGTAGGATTACATGAGGACTCTTTAAAAAACATAATTCTACTCGGACTGTACAGACCAGACCGGTGACCAGTCAGACCAGTCGGCGCTCGGCAGGTGCCAAATTTAGCTGTCAACACGCACAAGCTCAGAAAAAAGAAGCGATGCAAACTATGCAAGTTGCTGGTCTCGCTCCATCGATCGATCGCCACAACGTGTCTCTCTCTCACACACACAAAAACCTCACATAGGCACTTTTAGCAGCAGCTTTTGGCCCGAACAAGATTTGTTTGTTGGTTCCAGTGAGAGCTCGGAGAGCATGTGGAGCTCCACCTCCACCAGCTGGTGTATGAGTGAGTGAGTGCTCTTTTTCCACTTTGGCTAGCAGCCCGTTCTCTTCGGTCATCGCCCGCCTCCTAGACCTAAATAACGATCACATCACCGATTGGAGACGCCCTAGCTAGCTTTATCATTTGCCCCCCTCCTTTATCTATCTTTTCCGAGAGATGGATGGATGGATGGATGGATCGATCGATCGATCTGGTGGAATAATAGGCCACCTATCTATGCGCGCGGGCACATAATCAGGGCTCCACTATCGCCAGCTACCCGCTAGGCTGATTCGATCGTGGCATCATGTCACCATCCCCGGCCGCGCGCGACGACGACACGGTTATTCCGTCCGGATAACTATTCGGCCCCATCCACCCGCTCGTCGACAGATCGAGTTCGCCCATGGATTATTCTTCTCAGACTTTATTGCTTCGAGGCTGCACTTCTCTCGCGCGTTTCCGTCTTTTCATTCTCGCCTCTCGAGTCCCCATCACCACAATTAACACACACGATCCGTGCCCAGCTAGCATCTACACATCCAAATCCAAGCAATAATTAATTGAAGAGACTGGACGAATAATCGTGCGGTACGGTCAGATATATAGCGGCCGGAGCTACCCTTAGCTTAGCTCGTACTAGAATAATAATCATCTCGCTCGATCATGTTTTATATAGTAACTATATGCCTAAACAGGAAGTAGAGCACGACGCAAAGTGATGCTCGGGGGCTACGGCCGATACCGTTCGCCGAGGATCGGATCAGATCGGATCGCTGCCGGGCATCCCAATGCAAGGTTCAACCATATCGATACAACGTGGCGCCCAAAGCCAAGCATCCATCCAGTTTGCAAGGAAGCAGCAGCATATCGAGGAAAAAAGGGGCATGCATGCCGAGCTATATATACTATTATCTCGACAGGACAGATAAAACTCGCACCGAGCGCGCATCGGTCGACACAACGAGAGTTGACCCTAGCTCTTTTGTGGAAAAATCGATACGTGCAGGTGCAGGATCGGAAGGAACCTAGCATTAGCTTTGCTTCTGGCCTGCGCGAAAAAGGGTCGCGAAACAATGACCATGGAGCAACGGCCTTTGGCATGGGAGCGAGAGAGGGACCAGAGCGGCAGGATAGCCGCGAAAGCAAAGCATGCCACCAGAGCGAGCAGCCACGGGTTCTTATTCTTTTCCTTCTTTTCTTTCTTTCCATATCTCTTTTTCAGCGACACAGAGGAAGAAGAGGAGGAGCAGTCACGGACATGCCTGCCGGATTGGGCACCGACCGTTGACGAGTGTTGACGCTGACTCGGACCGCGCTCCTCTCTCTGTCTTTACGTAGGGGGGCCCCACGACGGCACCCAGTATTAGTAGCTCATCAACGGCCCGTTTAAGAATCCAGTCCCGGCGTGAGGCCCACGCTCCGGGCACTCGAATACCAGGCGGCCTTTTTCTCCATTGCGGGCGCGCACGCTTTTGACTTTTCCAGGCGCTGCACACTGCATCGCGGGGATCCGGTCCGGGCCAGATAGAGATAGCAGGCGCTGGCCGCTAGCCCGGCGTTGGCGCGCTGCCGGCGTTGGCTGCTGGGGCACCACCGCACACCACACCACCTAGGCCGAATGCCAAAACGATAAAAGCGTATACTATGTATAATTGCGCAACACGCACGTCCATTCTTCAACACTCCATCGGCGGCCATCTTTCTAGGTTCTCAAACCCTAACCAACGCCTCCGATCTTATTCTTAGCGGTCCTTTAAAGCATGCTTGGGATTCTTTTATCTACTCCTGATAGTATTATAATCTCAGTTCTGGATTATTTCTACTTGCTAGCGAAGTGCTAGTACCACTCATCTTTTGTCAAATCAACATAGTATTTGATTGCATTATTCTATAAAGACCATTGTTCACCCTAGCATGTTTTCAAAGACCGCTGGCCACTAGCTAGCGGCGTTGCCATCGGCTGGGGGACCAGGGAAGCCAAATGTGAAAGCAAAAGGTGGCGTATAATTGCGCAACATCCACTATGCTACTCCATTCATCTTTTTAGGTCCTCGAACCCTAATCTAAGCCTCCGATCTAAAGAAAGCACCAGCAGCCCCTGATCTTTATTCTAAACTTACCAAGTTGGTTCTGCTCGTAGGCTTTTATTTAGTCTCTGTACTCCAACAATGTCCAACTTCCAGAGAGCAACCATTTAGAGTCCACTAGATATTTTCTTTGCCCCTAAAATATAGTAGTATGAAGTTTCCATTTCACTCTTAAGTAATTTCTCCTTCTTGTGAAGTACTAACACTAGTACACACTATCTTTTGTCAAATCAACATTATTTTATTTGAAGAAAAAATCAACATTATTTTACTTGCAGTTTTTCTGCATAAAAGATTGTTAACCTCAGCAGGTCGGTAGGTAGTACAGTATCATGTATCACGTTGCAAGGCTGGTTGCCTCTGAGCAAATCTGCTGCAGATTTGCTCCGATCCTGCACAAAACAAAGCTCCGCGAGCGGAATCTCATCTCGAGATAGACGGGAGGAATCGACGGTCACGTGCCGTTCCCGTGCAGCCAAGAAAAGTGGCCGTAGACACCAGACAGAAAGCGGCGAAAGCGCGCATATACAAAACTCCTCGGCATGTTTTTTTTTTAAAAAAAAAATCGACCGTACGAAGTGTTGTTGGCTCACACTCGCAGGGCAAAGTACCGATGCCAGTTCACGCACGTAGAGATCCCATTAGCCTGACGCTTTTGGCACGGAGAAGAAGATTAATGGGACCACTAATTGAGTAGAGTATGCTCCATTAGTAGTCTATCTTATCGAATCCTCCGGGTAAAGTTGAGGCGAGGCCAAAAGGCGCTCCGAAAGCACGGGGAGGACAGGCGACAGTAACGTACACGCGCACTGCGTAAAAGTACTCGGCCGGCAGTGCAGTGGCGCCATCAGCAGAAGCGTACAAAAGCAACGCCGCTGCGCTGCCGCGAGATCTCGTCTCATCTCTCATCTCACAGGCTTGGTGACTGCCGTGGGCCCGTGGCCTGCTGCTCCTCCTGCTCCCTGGTCTACGCTCGCCGTCGCCGTGCACGAGGAACGACGGGGGGATGGATAGAGACAGAGAAAGAGAAAAAAAAGGGAAAGGTCTCCGGCGACGGCGACGGCGAGAACCGAGGTGTCATCGTCCGGAGGCAGGTCGCACAAGAGCTAGCACTAGCACACCCGTAGACGCAAGGGGCGCGCTAGGCCTGCTGGGTTGGCAGGCGGACCGGTCCGCCCGTCGTGCCGCGCGACGTCGGTGTCGTGCGCCCGCTGCCTTGGACATGTCACGCTCCACGAGGCGCGTCGAGGCGGGCGAAGAGCCGGCGAGGGACTGCGGCCTTGTTTGTTTAGGCCGTGTTTAGTTACGGTTAAAGTTCAAAAAAAATTTCGAGCGCTATAGTAATCTTCAACGTTTGACCACTAATTAAAAAATTTAACTGTGGATAACTGACAAAACTCATTCCATAATTCCGGGTGGAATTTCGAGATGAATTTTTTAAGTCTAATTAGGCCATAATTGGACAACATCGTGCTACAGTAAATAATTTCTAATGATCGATTAATTAGGCTCGTTAGGTTCGTCTCGCGATTTAAAACCCATCCGTGTAAAAAGTTTTATAAATACATTTCATTTAGTACTTCTAAATGTCAAGATTTCGTTTCCAAAATTTTTGAAAAACAGAACTAAACACACCCTTAGTTGTCTTTAAAATTCTAAATTTACAAAATTTTCTGTCATATCAAATTTTTCTATACATGCATGAAGTATTAAATATAGTTAAATAAAATAAGTAATTACACAGTTTAACTATAATTTACGAGATGAATTTTAGAAGTCTAATTAACTCAAAACGGAATAATAATTATTAAATACAAATAAAAATACTACAGTGCTCTTCCGGGCGGGTGAAGGCGAGTCCCGGGGGATGGAGATCCGCGTCCTCGAAGTGCTCGTCTCGCTTTGCCCTTTTCAGACTTTTCCTTTGCTCTCATTTCCACCGCTTTTTATCTGTAGTTGTACGCCTAGTGCCCTGCCTCCTGTCAGCGGCCAGTGGAGCGTGAGTCTCCTCCCAAAAGACCAATGCTGCCAGGACAAAAAAAAAAAAAAAAGGCGCGACGCCGAGTCGTCATCAACTGACCAAAGGCGGGAGGTAATCGCTGCGTAAATGTACTCGAAACGAGTCCGGTTCAGCCTGCCTGCCTGCCACCGCACGCTATCCCACCCGCCCAACCTCGCTGCCCCTGCCAGTTGCGCACGCAGCACGCACGAAAGGAATCGCCCCTGGCCGGCCCGCGCGACGCTGCGTGCCACTGCCAGCGCCGCCTGGCATGAGGAGACGCATGCATTCGCCATCGCCTTCCTTGGCCCTTGGCAGTTGGCCTCCGCCGTGCGCTTGTTCCTTCCCGATAGCTAGCTTCCTCCCATCTCCTCTCTCCGCATCGGGTTCCCGCGACGTAAACGGAGGAGGGGGTTCGACTTTGACCGGACGTGCGCTCACGGGATCGCGGGCCTATCCTTTTCCAGCCTGCCGCGGGCTACTGTTTCCGGGGGGCATAGTTGACGCAACGTGATCGCGTGCCGTTGCCGCAGCAGCACGACCTGGCTTCTGCACGGGGGAGGAATTCACTCTGCGCCCTCGCGGTGAAAACCGACGGCCCCGTTAACGGCGCGGTGCGGTGCTGTTTGATTCAGGGATTTTTGGCAATGTTTGGTTACATGTCCCATCAAAATTTCACAAAAAGACAAATATCTGCATGAAGTACTAAATAAAATCTATTTGCAAAATCTTTTCAAGGATGGGTGTAACTTTTCGAGACGAATCTAATGAGCCAAATTTCATCATGATGGCTACAGTGATGCTACAGTGACCACGCTCAATAATCCACTAATTGTGCGGTCAAATGCCTCATTAGCTAGAGCAACTGCTACAGTACCGTAGTTGTGGAGGTAATTTTATAATTAGACTTTATTTAATACCCTTAATTAGTTGTCAAAGCATCAAAAAGTTCAAAACTTTTTCACAAAGTAACCAAACACGGCCTTTTTTAAGTCCATGTCACATTAATTTTTTTACTATTTTAAAGTATTAAATAAAATTTATTTATAAATTTTTTGACAGCTAAATGCTAATTTGTAAGACGAATCTAATGAGCCTAATTAATTATTAATTTGATACAGAGATGCTACAATAACCTTCCGCTAATTATAGATTAGTATAGCTTATTAGATTCGTCTCGTAGTTTAGTCCTAGAATTCTGCAGTTAGTTTAATAATTAATTTTTATTTAATACTTTTAAATATTAAAAAAATTTGATGTGACAGAGACTACAGTTTAGCACCGAAACGAAACCAAACAAGCCGCCGTGATGGCGCTGCCGTGACGCACCGGGCGAGTCAAAATTTGTACCGACAGCGATCTGTCCTGCACCGTACCCGCACGCCATTTTTGCGTTGTGGGCGACACAGGTGGATGAGTCTCCGCTGACTTAAGTCAGCGGGACTTGGGACAGTGACGTGTGGGCTCCACGTGAGCGTGGCCCACACATCAGCCAGTGTCCCGTTGATAGTAGGAGTCAGTGTGGGCTCCACGGGAGCGTGGCCCACACATCAGCCACAGTGTCCCGCTGACTTCAAGTCAGAGGAGGACCGACACTGAGGCCCTGTTTGGTTTTCCTATCATACCTATCGCACATGATTTTCGAGAAAAAAATATTATATACATAGAGTACTAAACGAAATTTATTTGCAAAACCTTTTCACGGATGTGTGTAACTTTTCACGACGAATCTAATGATAGTAATTAATCGATGATTGGCTACAGTGATGCTATAGTAATCATTCTCTAATCGTGCGATCAAATGACTCATTAGGTTCGTCTCGCGAAATAGCACAGGGTTATGGAGTTAGTTTTGTAAATTTATACCTCTAATTATTAATCAAAATTTTTGTGCTGCTTCAAACCAAACATGCCCCGAAAAGTTAGCCCCACGCGGGCGTACGGCCGATGCCATGCGCCCACACGCCCGCGCGGCGCGGCGCGGCGCGACTCGTCAATATCGCCGCTCGGCAGATCACGCCGCCGCGGCCGCGGTCTGCCTGGCTCTACCCCACCACACTCCCGTTTTCCACCCACCAGACACCAGTAGATGTAGAATCTTTTTTTGTTTACAAAGAAAGGTAAGGGTCATTTGGGCCACAGTGGTAAAGGAATTTGGCGTCGCAGCATATTTTCCAAAATGCATTGAACCGGATCAGGCATGCACAGAAGTGAGAATACTGTCAATGTCTAGCGAAACTTGGTCTATTTCCTCATTAACACAACCCAATCCTACCTTAAAAAGAAGGAACGCGAGAGGCCATATCAACAGTGAACAAAAGTCAGCAGACACAAGGTCAGATCAGCCTAATCTGCAGCTCGGAGCATTTCCACAAGATGCATCCTCCAACAAAAGCTTCCGGCATCCGATGGTCACGTGTGACTCGCGTGCCAGGACGTGCTGGCGTCACCGGGGCTCGTTTACGGCGCCGCGCGGGGACGTGGAAGCCGACGAGCCCATCCTCCGCGGCGACGACGCCGGCGGGGCCCTCCTCAGGAGAGCAGGACGTGGAGGGAGGCGTTCTTGGTGGCGGCGCAGACGGGGCACGCCTCGGCGGCGGGCTCGCACGCGCGGCAGAGGCACAGGTGCCGGCACGGGAGCAGCAGCACGCACGCGTCGCCGCTGCCGCAGTACCTGCAGGGCGGCGCCGGGCCCCGGGACGCCGCGCCGTCGGCGGGCGGGGAGGTCTCGAAGCAGCAGGACTGCGCGTCCTCCGCGTCACCGTCGGCGGCGCCGGATCCGGCGAGGGCGGCTGCGCAGGCGGGCGGCTGGAGGAGCTGGTCCAGCGTGGCGCGGAGCCCCGCGGCGACGGCCTCGTGGCTCCGGGCGACGCCCATCCACGCCTGGCCCTCGGCGGCCAGCTGCCGCAGACGCTCCTCCAGCTCCGCGTTGCGGCAGCGGGCGCGTTCCAGCTCGACCTCCGCCGCGCGGAGGCGGCCCGCGGCGGCGCGTCCCACGGCGGCGACCACCGCGCGCGCGTGCCTGCGCCGCGCCTCCTGGAGCCCCACCCGCATCCTCTCAGTCTGCAGCGCAACCACGGGAGCGACAGTCAGACGCCATGTCCACTAGTAACAATCGTAGGTCGACGGCCGGAATCCGGATCGATGGCGAGGTCGGCATCGGACGATCAGGAACAGGATCGTACCTCGAGTCTCACGAGCGCGTCGATCTCCACGCCCTGGTGGTAGAGCTGCGAGAGGACGCCATTGGACGCCGCCGCCCTGCCGCTGGGGGACGCCGCGCCGCACCCGACGGCCCGGGCCCGCACGTCGCCGGCGAACGCCTGGCCCTGCGGCGGCGGCGCCAGGGGCAGCACCAAGCCGCCCTGCTGGCCACCACACTCAACGAGACCCGCCGCCACGCGCGCCCGCTTCCTCGGGAGGAGGAGCCCGTCGTCGTACTCGCCGCCGCCGTTGCAGGTGAGCTCGCTGCGGGCCGCACCCCCGAACACGGCGTCGCCGGAGGGCCCCGCCGCGGCAGCAGCCGGAACGCAGCCGGCGATGCCTAGCTCGTCCAGGAACACGCCGCCGGCACCGTCGAGCGACCGGAAGGCGTGGCCGAGGGCGTCGTGGTGGGGGAGGAAGGCGTGGGAGAGGAGGTGCTGCTGCGCCTGGACGGCCATCGCCGCCGCCCTCGTGGTGGCGAGGAGGGGCCGGGAAGAGAGACGCAGGGTCACCCGCCGGGAGGGAGACGGAGGCGTGTGGGAGGGAGGGGAGTGGGAAGTGGAAAGGGAACGGGCGGGGAGGGAGGCGTTATATATACGGCGTCGGCGAGGTCCGGGGGGTGGTGCGGGCGCGGGTGTGGGGGCGCCTGCCTGCAAGGGGACAAAAGCTGCCGGTTTTTTGTTTATCTGGACGAGGAGAAGGGGGGCAGCGCCGAGCCAGGCGGGCAGGCCACCACCAGGCAGCCAAGCGGTCGCTACGCTTCCTTTTCTTCTGCCACGGGTGTTTTTTTCCCCTCTCGCTCTCGCGCTCTCTCTCTCTTTGATATCGAGCGTGGATTCGCTGGGTGGCGTGACGGTGATGGGAGGCGTGGAGTAGAGTGCGGGGCCTGGTGGGGAGGCGGAGGCCGGGGGGGTGGGTCACTCAGATTCGGTGACATTGTGAAGTAGTGTCACCGAGTACTTGTAACATTCAAGTACTCTGGAAGCCGTCCATCGCGGGATCAAAGGGTAGACTTTGGTAAACAGTATATTCGCTACAGTAACAAACAGCAACCGGGCAACAGTACATAAAATATTGTTGCGACGGCACTGTGGCGAAAATACTGTTTCCAGGTACTGGTTTTACTGTACCGTATACACTGTTCACCAAGATCTAACCGTCGTCCCCGATGAATGGCTTGCAGAGGGGTGAATGTTACAGCTACAGTATCTAGGTGACATTGCTTTCCACCCAATCTGAGTCGGTGGTTGTGCCTGGCGTGGGCCAGCATGCAAAGGGTGGCCTACCTGCCTCTAGGAGGGTGACGTGCTTTGTCACCCTCTCTGTTCCCCCACCTTCGTGTACTGTATCGGTTTGTCCTGGACTACGGTTCTGTCATTTCCGTGCAGTAACTATACGGTGCAAATCGGCCAGGGCTGGATAGCGAAACGGAAGGGTCGTATAGAAATACAGTACCTGATTTTGATTTTTTTTTCGTTAAAGTTCTGTCGGATTTTTTTAACAAGCGAGCCCGGCAACGTTCCAGTACTCTATTTTCTGCTCTCAATTTTTTCTCCTCACATTCATCTTCTTTGATGTCAACCTAATAAATTATTGGATAGCCTCTTTTAATAGGGTATTTCTAGGCGCCGTGCCTGTTCAACGCCAGAATGCACGGACGAGGGGAGGGGAGGTGTGCAAATTAAGGGTGCCTGGATAGCCGGCGCAGGCGCCCCTGCTCGCCCCTCGCAACCACCCGCGGTGCTCGGCTGACGGGGGGGGGGTCGGTTTTGAATACGCCTCCCGAAACGCCAAGTGCGTGACCTTGATGCCCTGCAGACCCGGATCTGCTTGCTTTCCCCGCCCTCTGCATGCTGCTGGTACCGCATCATAATGGGGCTGGATCGGTTCGGCCCATCGGATCTTCGAACCGGCCCAAAAAAACATCCTTTTCGGCCTCTCCTTCGATCTATTTCAGCACATAGGTTCGCTGGATCGGAACAGGTCGAACTTGTGGATCGTGTGGTTCGACCCGCTCCTAATGGCCGCCGCACACGGTGCCGGCGGAAGCGGAGGCGGGGATCCAGCAGGAGGCACCGGCGGAGGCGGGGACCGAGCAGGAGGAGGCACCGGTGGAGGCAGGGACCGAGCAGGAGGTGCCGGCGGGTACGGGGACCGAGCAGGAGGCGTCGGCGAAGACTGTGCCGTTGGCGACTGCGGCGCCGGCTACGGTCAAGAAGAAGTGGAACCTCCCCGGGATGCCAGGTCTGTGCCGACCCTTGACGTGCTTCCTCTGACGGACTCGCGTGCTTCCTCTGACGGCTTGCTTGACCCGCCACTGCTTCTCTGCGGCCGCAGATCTGGACGCCGAGGTCATCGCACTCTTGCCGGGGACGCTGCCGGCCACGAACCACGCGGCACTCGCTCGCCGGCGCCATCCTGCTCCCGCCCTCCTCCTCCCAAGGTAAGAACCCGCCATCCACAGCTGCTACATCAGTTCAGTGTTTTCTTTGTCATGTTTGCAAGTGATTTTTAACTTTCTTGCCTTTATTTCATTCAAAAAAAATTACATGTGCTGCTGTTTGTAACATTATATATATGTCAGACACTACCATTCAGTGTGTCAGTTTGACTCCATAGATTAAATCATGTGTACATTATTTTCAGCAAATGTTACTATCGCCTGACATCTTGTACCCCGTTGTTACTTCCACACCAGTATTGCAGTCTCTAAGGTGAGTCATGTAACTAACTGTGAGTGAATTTTACATGCATGTATGTCATGTTCCTACGTACCTATATATTGTAATACTTGATTCTAATATACCGGTCATCTTTTTACCTGCAGTGGATTCAAGAGAAAAAGAACTCCTCGTCAAACTAAAATGCCTGAAGCTGAAAGAGCACAAGTGGCAGAACAAGTGTTTGTTGGTAATGAGGCTGAAGAGGATGTGGGTTTGGATCAAAGTGTTGGTTTGGATGCTCAAATGGGTGAGGGTTGGTCACAGCATGCTTATGGAGGTGAAGATTAAGATGACTTTGACAGAGGTTATACCATTGAGGGGTAATCGAGCCACATATGATTGACGGATTCCTGCATGGTGAAGAAAATAGACAGTTCAGATCAAAGGTTTGAGAGGAGTTCACAAAAATCTGTGTTGGCGGTGTAGTCACCAAAGGACAGTGCATGCACTGCAACACGGAGATTAGTGCTAAGCGTGGAGCGGGAACCAGGGCTATGTCCAAACACTTTGAGGCGGTGCAAAGCTAGGATGAGTGTCAATCGAGTTGTGAATCAACTAAAGTCTACTGTTATGTCTCCAGAGGGAATAGCTCTGAAAGATTGGAGATTTAACCAAGATACTTCTAGGAAAGAGCTGCTTCGAATGATATCACTTCATGGATTTCCTCTGGCTGTTATGGACTATGATGGTTTTAGAAGGTTTGTGTCAAGCTTAAATCCTGTGTTCAAAATGATTTCTAGGAGGACAATCACAGATGACTGCTCAAAGAAGTATCAGGAAGAAAAACAAGTTCTGCTAGATGTTTTGAAGAATGTCAAGGGCAGAGTTTCACTAACAATGGACATGTGGACCTCTAACCAGACCTTGGGATATATGTGCATCAATGCCACTTCACTGATGATGATTGGAAGATGCACAAGCGAACTTTGAAGTTCTCATTCATGAAGACTCCACACACGGGTGTTGGCATGTTCAATACTGTTTTGAGGTTTCTTCAGGAATGGAACATCGAAGATAAGCTATTTGGAATCACATTGGATAATGCCAGCAACAATAATGCTATGATGAAGCTATTAAAGTCCAATTTGTTGGAGAAAAAAATGTTGTTGGTAAAAGGGAAGTAGCTGCATCAGAGATGTGTAGCACACGTGCTGAATCTGATATGCAAAGCAGGACTTGAAATCATCAATCCAATTGTGCACAAGATAAGGGAAAGTGTAAAGTATGTTCAGGGTCCACTTCACGGAAGCAGAAATTTGAAGAAATCATTCAGCAGCTGTCTCTCTATTGTGAGAAGCGCCCAAAGGTTGATATATGTACACGTTGTAATTCAACATATCTTATGTTGAAGATTTCTTTTATGTTGAGGAGAGCTTTTGACTCATTGGGACAACAAGATCAAGAATATACCTTTGCACCTACATCTGAAGAGTGGGAAAAGTCCAGAAAAATACGGAAGTTGTTGAAGATCTTCTTTGCTGCCACCACAGTTGTCTCAGGAACACTCTATCCAACAGCAAATTTACACTTTCATGAGATTTGGGAAATCAGATTGGTTTTGGAGAACCAAGTTCCTGAAGCAGATGCAGAACTTGCTGAGACAGTTCAATATATGCAAAGAAAGTTCAGAAGGTACTGAAAATTGACGTGGCTGCAAATTGCATTTCCTGTCATCTTTGATCCACGTTTCAAGCTTAAATTCATTGATTTTCATTTGAAACAAGCCTTTGAGAGTGATGCTGAGGCAAAGATTGAAATTGTGAAGAAGACCTTGCTGGATCTGTTCAAGGATTACTCAGATAGTCAAGAAACAACACAAGCTCCTAGTGTTACAGTACAGACAAATGCAAGTGGAAGATATGCTGATTGGGATAACCATGTCAATCTCAATACCCAACCTACCAATGAGGTACCTTCTGAGCTATAATCTTACTTATCAAAACCAGCCATACCACGAAGTGATGGATTCTTCGATATCCTGGGTTGGTGGAGGAGCAATGCGCTGGAGTATCCAACTCTGTCCCGAATGGCTAGAGATGCTTTGGTGGCCCCTGCTTCATCAGTTGCATCCGAGTCAGCATTCAGCCATGCGAAGAGACTTATCTCGGATTTTCGAAGCCGCTTATCTCCAAATACCGTGGAGGAGTTGATGTGCTTATAGGACTGGTTCCGTGCTTCTGGTTCAACCAAATTTAGCATGGAGTCGATTGATCGTTATCTTCTAGATGAAAGCAATGAATTGTGAAGGAGGAGAAGGAGGTGAGAAATCTGTGTCTCTGAATATTGAAGTATGTGATTAAATGGGATGCCTCATCAACTAGTGGGTGGTTGCAGTAGTGTGCAGCACTTGACTGATCTGCTTAGAGAAGTTGTGAACTTTTGTTCAGAGGAGTTTGTCTTTCCACTGCAGTTCAAGTCCAAAGCATAGAAACTTTTGTTTTTATTTATTGAACTAGTTACAGTTCAAGTCCACTGCAGTTGTGATCTTGCATTGAACTTTTTTTTCACCATCTTAGCTTGTTATATTTATGCAGTAGTGGGTGGCACTATACGTACATGTGCTTGTAATTTGAATGTACATGTTAGCTCCGGCAGGTAGGCAAGTCACGTAGACTCTCTGGCAAGCAGGCAGGTCAGGTCACGTAGAATCGAACCTTGATATCCACTGGTGCACCACATGTCAGAAGATTAATTAAATGGATCGTCTGGTGCTCCTCTAGCTAGCAAATGGATCGGTGGTTCGGTGGCGGTTCAACCTAAGGTTGACCCACCCCCATTTTGAGTTCCGCACCACCTGGGCACGCCCGAGTCGGGGAGGAAAGAGTAATTAACCTAAAGCTCGTGGCAGTACGGAGACAGACCGCAATTGGATGCGGGGATCGGGTAGCCGCCTCCTTTTTACGGCCATTGTCACTCCATTTACTACTGCTCCTGCTCGGCTACGAAATTCTTATTGGGCGCGCGTGCGCTGCTAGCGGAAGCGCCGCACGGGCGTCTTCAACCTCGCGCCGCGGCCGTGGCCACGAGCTAGGGTTTTGGGGGGAGGGGGCGGCCAGGGAGGGTGGGCGGAGCGGCCAGCACGTACGAGCTGGCCTTGTGGGCTGTGGCGCGCGGCAGTGGCCGTGACACGGACCGCGCTGTGGGATGGGGATCAGAGCAGGAAGTAGCTAGCTCTGCGAGGTCGACGGCCGCGCTACGGACCAGCGGCAACGGGCGGTGGGTGGACCAGAGCCTACACATGACAGCCAATGCCCGGCGCGAGGCGTGAGAACTGAGAAGGGTCTCTTGGTCTCGGCAGCGCGCGCGCAGAGGCATGCACCGATGCACGGCTCCGGCCGGGGGCCCCCGGCGTCCCGGCCGCAGCTGCCCCCTGTACCGGCGGTCCCGCGGTAGGAGTAGGACCACGCGGCGGCGCGCGGCCGCGCATCTCTCGACGCCAGGCCGGTGGCCCGGCGTGCTGCGCGCCGTTGCCTTTTCCTGCCCGCCTGCGCGCGCGGCGTCGTCGCGGTCCCCTCTCCGTCTCCGTCTCCGTCGCCCACTCGCCCCTCTCCAATCGGACGGCACCGTGCCTGCTCGAGTAAAGGCGCGCGCAGTCCACGGAATACCATGCCGTGCCGCCGGTGCGGCTGCGAGGTCGATGGCTAGGCAGTCGCGACCGCTGCTGGCAATGTCATTGAGCAGGCGGTGCGTCTCAACGTCGCGCACGGACAGGAGGGGTCCAGGGCCATTGAAATGGCTTTGGCTCCGTGCCGACATGGACACGTGGTACCAAATTACGAATACACAGCGAGCTGATTTCTACACGAGCACGTGAAAGCTGCTCTTGCCGAGCATCCTCACTGCGAGTAAAGCTTTTCAGCCAACTGCAGAGAAAGATTTATTGTGCTTTAAGGGCCTGGTTTTGTACGACAATGTTGCATTCGTTAGACACTACGCTGTCTGCAAAAATATGACATTTTACCACTAATTAATTTATTTATTGTAAAACTAATTAGCTTGTTGCAAAAGTCATATATGTGGACGTTTATTTTGAACAGACAAAGCGGATCACTTTTTTTAACTCGTGAATGTTACAGGGAAATCTCAAACAGAAGTTCAGTTAAGTAGAAGACCTATTGTTAGTTGCGACCCTAGTTCCACTTCTTCGCACCGTAGACGTCTACGTAGTCGAGATGTACTTGTGAATGCAACAAACATTCCCCAAATATTGGTTTTACAGTCGCCCGCTGGTAACCCATCTCACGGTCGATTCCAGTCTTCACGTGGTAGGCCCCACCTTTAGGGGCAGGCTCTATCCTTTTCCTTGGTTCCTTTCGTGTTTCGTCCTCTCTCTCTTTCTCTTTCATCTTCCTCTCTCTCTTTCTCTTTCATCTTCCTCTCTCTCTTCTCTTTCGCTGCTGCATCCAACCCCCGTAGCGCTAGCGCCAGTGGAACCGTGGACCTCGGGGAGCAGCGGCGGGGAGGCGCGGCACGGCGGGCCCCGCCACCAGAGGAGAGGCGCGGCCAGGTTTGACCTTTTTTTCAAAAAATTTTACACCCAAACTTCTTTGGTTTTAGATGCAAAAATTTTTTGTCAAAATTTTCCTAAAAAATTTCTCTTTTCAAAATTTTATACTTGATTTTTCTTTCAATTTTTTTACAAGTTTCTCTTTCAAAAATTTTCCATTTCTCTTCAAAAAATTTTCTGAAAAAACTTCTACAAGAATTTTTTATTACAAAAAAACTGTCGGAATTCGACCGTACGAAACGAATCTATCGGGCGCCCGTAAATTAGGGTGCCCCCAGACATTCAAGATGTCAAATGCAGTCATAACACGAAATATGGCAATACCCGAGCATGACCCGAACAGACTATCACTAGTGTTATCCTAAATGCTAAACAGTAAACAGTCATACCTATCATTTAATCTATTATTCGGGTAAAACATGTGTTTAAACGGACTGATTAAACGGAAACAATTTATCACTATGTAGCGTCGTGGACTAAACAATCATTTATGCGAACAGTGGTTATCATTAATGCTGGTTCTTTTTTTAGCTTAGTGACAAGTGACTATAGACTAGGAAAGCACATGCCTGACATCCACATTTCTACAACTCTCGTACCGCATTAAAAATAATCAATTCATTACTACAAATGTGCATCTCGACACAGAGTTTAATAGGATACTCATACTAAAAGGTTACAACTTATTTTTAGAAGTCGATCTTTAAGGAACTTTGAGGTCAAATGTGCTTAGCCTGGAATAATTTTGGAATGAATAATCGACCGAATTTCTTTTAGTGTGCAGAAAAAATCTACATTGATACGTAAGAGCAGTCACATGTAAACGGACCAACTGACCAACCATAGATGACGTGACATCAGCTAGGCGTTTTGGATTTAAATGACGTGACATTCGGCTCAGCTGGCTGTGGCTCGTGCTAGTTTGTTGTGTGAGAAAATTACTGCTGTCTGGCTGCGGCAGGTGGCTGGTGCTAGTTTGTTGTGAGAGAAAATTACTGGTGGCAGGTGGCTGGTGTTGGTTTGGTGCGAGAGAAAAATATTGTTGGCTGGCTGGAGAAGCAGCCAGCCGAACAGAGTGTGGTTTGCCGCGAAAAAATAGGCTCTGTTTAGTTCCCAAAAAAATTCTTACAGTACTCGTCATATAGAATTTTTGGACACATGCATGAAGTATTAAATGTAGTTGAAAAATAACTAATTACACAATATAACTGATTAGCACGAGATGAATCTTTTAAGTCTAATTAGTTTATGATTGGACATTATTTGTCGAGTAACAACGAAATGTGCTATAGTACCGAAACCTAAACTTTTTCACCAACTAAACACACACATAGTGGAATTACGTGACCGACATGACGCGGCGTCCAGCAAAGCAGCTGGGCCCACGAACCACGATTGCCATGGGCCCATTTGGTTTCCATTCTAGATCTCAGAACGAAGTTTGACCGCTAATTACGGTGTCAAACAAAACCAATTCACAAAACTAACTCCAGAACCCCTGTGCTAGGAGCCTTGTAGAATTTAATGAAACCTTTGACCCACGATTAGAGAATGGTACTGTAGTATCACTGTAGCCAATCATCGCTTAATTACTGTTATTAGATTCGTCGCGAAAAATTACACCAATCCATAAATAGATTTTGCAAATAGGCTTCGGTCCTGTTTGGGAACACTTATGATTGGAATATGAGGGGAATAAGCTAAATAATCCCGCCAAACGGTTTGCTTCTCAACTTGCTTATTTGGAATGCCATCGCGAAATAATCGCCCCCAACACTGCGTTTCGAAACGCGGCATCCCCCTCGCTTTTCCCTGGCAGCCCTCGTTCCTCTCCTCCCCACCCCGGCCAGCCAGCCAGATCTGGGATCGGCCTTCTCCTCCCCAGCGCCGGCCGCCGGCCCTCCCTCTCCCTTCTGCCGGCCGCCGGTCCTGTCCAGCCGCCGGCCACCGGCCTGTCCTTCCTCCCTGCCGCTCCCAGCCGACCTCTCCTTCCTCCCTGCCGCGCCCAGCCGCCCGCTCCTCTCCTCCCAGCCGCCGCTCCCCACTCCACCCCGCAGCTCCTCGCCGCGGGCGGCCATGAGGTGAGCGCGGGCGGCCCAGCGCCGCTACTCCCCGCTGCACCCGGCCTCGAGGCCAACCATGTCGCTCCTCGCCGCGGTCGGCCACGGGGCTCATGTCGCCGGCCTGGCGCGGCGGCGCCGCCTCTCCCCGCCTGCGGCCCGAGCGCCCGCAGCCAACCCGACGTCGCTCCGTGCTGCCGTCGGTTCCGCCGCGCGCGGCCACCCAACCCGGCGGTGTCCCCACGCCTCCCCTCCCAATACAGCGAGCGAGTTGGAGCTCTTCCTCCAGAGAGAGCTGGTACTTTTTTTTTGATAATCTACCAACAATAATCGGGATAGCCAAACACTCTGCTTATTGAGGGCATCAGATTCTTCGCACCGCAGCTTATCAGATAAGTCTACTCAGCTTTTAATCGTCTTTCAAAAAAGCTCAACCAAGCATAGCTTTCATCTAGTACTCTATGCATGCGAGATTTTTTTGGAAGTGCACTCTAGAGATTCTAGAATGAAAAGACCCGGAGCCAAACAGGGCCATGAAAGCCCACCGACGGTGGGGCCACACGGCAGCTACCCACTATCCTCCAGTCGTCCTCCTCTGGTAGGCCTGCCTTTTTGGTGTGATTATCCGTACCCCGCCCAGCACCTTTTGAGGTGCACTGGCGTCGCAGCAGAGCGCGGAGAGCGACCACGCATATGGCAGTGGCACAGCAGGCAACTGGGCAAGGCAGCCAGCCACTGCAGATCCCTGCCACCCCCGTCCCCGTTCCCCCGGCGCAGGCCAGGCGCGCACAGTCCCGTCCCACTCCCACGGATCGCGTTGCCAACCGCCATGCATCGATGCCGTGCCAGTTGCCACCCCCGCGCCATCCATCAAATCGACCCACTACCGCGGTACCGCCACACCACTTGCCCGGTCAGCCGCTGGTCCCGTCCCTCGCTGCGGCTGCCTGCCGCTCGTTGTACTCTTCTTTTCACTTTTTTCTGCGCCCTGCACTGCAGGTGCGCGCAGCAGGCCCCAGGAAATGTGGGGAGCAGTCAGGTCTGCCTCTGCCTCACCCGCCCCATCGCCCTACGGGCGGGCTAGCCTGGCGATGCGGCAGGGGGTCTTGCTGCTTCTGTGCGCATCATCATGCGGCCGGCTAGCTGCTCCATCCGCTGGGATTGATGGCCGCACGGACTGGCCCTACCGGCCGGCCCCACGGCACGCGGCAGTCGTGCACTGTGCAGCGGGGCCAGCAAACCCAGCGGTGGCCGTGACAACCGGGAAGCGAAAGGGGAAGGAGAACAGAGACACACCCAGCATCAGATCGGGGCACCGCATGCAAGCACGGGTCAATCGATCGATCGGATCGGCGGATGCGCTTCCACTGTGCGGCGGCAGGTCCGGCTGGCCCGCCGGGCGCACAGTGGTCGACGTGCGAGGCGGCCACGGCGCACGCCGGCCGCGGATTCCGAAATGGAGGGGAGAGGTTCTGGGAGTGACAGGAGGCATGGGAAAGCGGCGTGATACATGTGCATCCACCGCTGTTGCGCGCTGCGCCCAGCGGCAGCGTGGGAACACTGGTGGCAGCAGCGAAAGTAGTGGCGCATTGGCAAGGGCAGCGTCTCTGGCTCTGTTCCGCCGGCTGTGGCGGTTGGCTGATGCTGGTTTATTGTAAGATAAAATTATTATTGATTGACTGGTGGTTGATGGTTGGTGCTAATTTATTGAGAACAAAAAATATTATTAACTGGCTGGAGAAGCAGCCAGTAGATCAGAGGGCCTGAAAAGTCACTCCCTACAGTGCATGGACCGACGTACTATACGTAAGATGCAAGTTGGTCAGTTTTGGATCAATCAGTGTGCAAGCAGTTCAACCCAATTTAAAAAGTCTAAACAATGAGTTGACCCAAAAACAAGCATAACATTACCCCATTGGGTACCCAAAACGCATATTTGGCCTGGCGCCCTCGCCGCCGGAGTAGGTTATGGAGTAGAAGTAGAAACACCCGTCGTGGTGTATCGCATCCTCGACGCCGTCGCGAGTGGGCGCCAGCCTCCACGCAGGGTCGCCGGCCGTCGCAAAGGCTGGGGCGTGGCGCCGAACTTCCTTGCCAGGATGACCATGGCGGCGTACTTGCCCGAGCACGGCGAGGCGGAGAGGATAGCCTCGCGGTAGAACCACTTGGTGGCCTATGCGCCGTGACCAGTAACCCGTCCATGGAGCGCAGCGCAATGTGGCCGCGCATCACGGGGTCCGGGGCGCACGCGGTGCCAGCCTCTCGTGGCCGGCCATAGAGAAGAGCGCCGCGCGCCATGCCCGAGGGCCGAGGTCGCGCCGAGGAGGACGAGGTAGGCGCCCGCCTTGTGCCGGAGCCAGGATGTTCCGCCGCCGCTGCATCCCGCGAAGAAATTGAGGTGGTCCCCGAAGGCATTGGATCTCGGCCAGCAGCTCTGGCGGGAGGTAGGCGATGAAGATAGATGATGGGACTGTAGCGTTCGTGCATGTCATGGAGGAGCAGATTGAGGTTGAAGACGATGACCACCAGAGCCCCCCGAGAGGTTGTGACATTTGACGAGGAATAGCGACGGGAGCTTGTTGCGAGCATGGCTGTCGTGAAGAGAGAGGGAGAGCAAACGTGTGGTTCCGGAGTACCTCCTCCGTGGCAGTGGTGTTTTAATTTCGGGTTAATCCAATGACCCATCAGGTAAGGCCGTGTTTGGTTGCAGCATGTAAAATTTTTGAAAAAATATTTTTTTATATTTGAAGTATTAAATATAGACTAATCATAAAAATAATTACAGTACTCGTCTGTAAATTGCGAGACGAATCTAATGAGTATAACTAATTCGTCATTAGAGGTTATTTACTGTATCATTACTGTAGCAATTTAGCATCTAATTACAGCCTAATTAGGTTCATTAGATTCGTCTCGCCATTTACAGACAACAGTCGTAATGCGTTTTTTATTTCATCTAGATTTAAGTCTCCATGCAACTGACGGAATTTTTTTTTAGAATTTTGATTTTGGGAACTGAACACGGCCTAAACCAGTGTAGCACTAAAAGAGTTTTTGGGTCAGTTTTTTTTGTTTTCTACCCTACTAGACAGAAATTGGGTTTCGGGTCATTGGGTTGACCCAAAAAAATTCTGCATCCCGAACTATACGGCATTAACGTTTGTTGGGTACTTTGGTTTCTTCCCCTCCTCTCACAATTACGAGAATCGTGAGAGCTCTTAAATACCCTCAGAATTCTACGTAGACAACGATTTGGCCACAGTACGTATAGACAAATTTGTTGGTTTGCATTCGCAGTCCTCGCGATTGATCCGCCGGTCAGGTGCAGAAATGACCGAGGCCAGTACTCGGACCAAGTCCAACGAGTGGCGCGTCGGACGACAGGTCAGCTCACTTCAGGAGAAGCTCCTTTGAGCTCATCCTCATCGATCCCCGTCTCGTGCCGCTCACCGCATTAAGTGAGACAACCTAGCTATAGAAACGGGAAGGAAAAAGAAAGGGATATATTATGAGATATTATCCGAATCTATATCAGTACAAATACGTTCCCTCCATCCTTAAAACAACGACCGGCACGTCGCGGACGGCCGGCGACCGCCGGCACCGAATAATGCAGCGGGGTGCGTGGTCGCCGGGGATCGATGAGGATGAGCTCAATGGACATAAAGATGCATACGAATAATGCAGCGGGGTGCGACCGCCGGCACCGAATAAAAAGCTTTCGTGTAGCTCATTTACATCGTATCTGTCCACCTGAAGCATGGCAGACATAAAGATGCATTGATTCGAGTGCAAGTTAATGGGTCGTGTTTGTTTACCGGTCACATTAAAATTACTAAATGAAGTCTATTTTTAAAATCTTTTTAAAGATGGGTGTAACTTTTTGAGACGAATCTAATGAGCCAAGTTCACTATACCACAACCCCACGATCCCGTCCAACGTGAGTTGGTAAAAGTATGAAATTACCGATGAACTGTTGGTTGGTAAAGGTATCTCACAAACTATCAGTCGGCAATTCATCTTTTCTCGATCAAACATCAGTTGGTATATAGATTTAGATTTCCCATCTCATCATCCGTCGGTATTTTCTGGTATTTGCATCAAACTATCAGTCGGCATAGTTTAAACAGGCCGCTCACATCACAGCCCACACTATTATGCGCAAACATGGCCCAGTCAGCCCGCCACTCTGCCCATGAGTCTCTCTCGTACCCTAACTTCCCTCCTCCAATCTCCTCACAGCCCTCCGCTCCCAGAGTAGCGTGCTGCCCCTCCAGAATCGCCCGCCGCCGCCACTCCGATGCGGACCACGCGGCTTCCGCGACGCCGATCTGAGCAGGCCGCCGCCGCAACTCCGACGCGGACCGCGCAACTTCCCCGACGCCGATCCGAGCATGCCACCACCGCCTTACCGACCAGATCGCCGCTAGATCCCCAACTTCGACACCAACCCAGACGCTGGCCGCATCCCAACTTCCTCACCGACCAGGATGCTGCCACCACTACATCCCGTTGAAGAAAGGTACCACCCCACCCCGACCTCATCCCCTGGAGCGCACACCTCGCTGGATCTGCTCGAGACCCACCTCGACAGATTAACTCGAGCTCACTGTGTGCTGGAGCCGCTCGATCTCTCCGCGTCAGGCCAGAGTCCCATGTCACGGCAGCTCCTTTGGCGCTGGAGCTTCAGGCTCAGCCCCACTGCTCGCTGCAGCCCCAAATCTAGGTATGCTTCTCTTCCCTTATACTTCAACGCTTAAGGTTTTTTTATTGGATATTATTGCCGGCTGGTATTGCAATTCTTGATGGATGTTTGTGAGGTTATTCAGTAGCAGCGATTGCTTGTCGCCAATACATTTGTGAGGTATGGATTAGCCTAGGATCTTTCGTTCTTGTAAGATGTCATTGTTCTGAAACAAGACTGTCAGCCTGGAAGCTTATTAATTTTAGGTGTAAATAAAGATCAATAGGCAGCATATAGTGATTTTTTGGGCCTTCAATATGCATATATCTGAATAGTTATTGTTTGCCCTTTTATGCTTGATAACATGTACGAACAGACTGAATCCCATAGTGTGGATGCATATATGGTCGATGAAGCTTTTATGACAAGTTTGGGAAGAAAAATTAATTATTTCTTCCCTCCTAATGGATCTTTTTTGTCAGGCACAGGTTGAACAGTTCCTTTTCATCTCAATGTATTTGATTAACCATGTAGGAAGTATCTACTGGCATTCCTTTCTTTTTGTCATTCTATCAAAATGTATAGATGAGGTTAAGGACTATAGCTGAACAGAGATTAGATTTCCTACATGCTTTGTGCATTTTTGAGGCATCAAGAAAATTTAGGAGAGCAAATGCACTTAACTTACACCATATATGTCGGTACCCCAGGACTGGGGTACCCCCTCTTGCTGTGTCTAGGCAAGAGCCTTAGTAGTCATCCTTGACTACAACCAAACAGCCGGACCCCTGCGGTCCGAAGTCCTGTCCTCCCGACAATGGTCCGGACCCGTTCCACGGCCGGGGAAGGTCCGGGGACGCCACGTGTCCCCGGAGAGACAGGCGCTCAAGCGCAAGCAGCCGGGACTCCGGACCTCCCGAGGAGTCCGGATCCCCGCAGGGTCCCGGACCCCTCATAGGGTCCCGGACCCCCCGCATAGCAATCGGACCCCTCTCCAAGGGAAGATTTCGACGCCCCGCCTCAGGATGGTCCGGGGCCGACACGTGTATGAAGCCCTTGGCCTCCATATTGAGGTTCACCTACCTTCGCATTCATTGCGGTAGGTGGACGTCCGCATTAATATAGCAGAAGCCGAGGCGTTTGACTAGTCAGGGACACTATTGATCGCGTATTACCAAGGTAGTGGGGGGACTGGCGCCGCCCACGCCGCGTCTGCCAGTCAGCCGTAACAGATGGATACGACGGCTCGGCTTCGCCCTTTATGACGCTACATAGCCTCAGCAGGCCACGCCGCAAGCTACGCTACTCCAACGGGCACCTAGCTGACGGGACAAGAAAAGACCCCCCTGTGTCAGAGGAGCAGCAGTACGCATATCGGAGGGAAGATTCGCTACCGCTGTAGCCACAGTCACGTTGGGCCCACCTGTCGGGGCACCAACGTCCTATGTATCCGCTCCCCCTTGATCTATAAAAGGAGGGGGCGCCGCTAGAAAACCTCAGGCTGGGCAAGAGCCAAGGCCAGCAGAGGATAGGTTCATACACACCACCAAGAACAATACATCTCCCAGTGGACGTAGGGTATTACGCTCCGGCGGCCCGAACCACTCTAAATCGTGTGTTCTTGAGTCCTTGTCTCAGCGTAGATCCAGCCCCGTCGCCTAGTACTTCCCCGAGTACTCCCTCACTGGGAATAGGCGGGTGCGTTCCGCCACCCGGCTGTGGGTACCCCTAGAACCCCACGACAATATATTTTATTCTTGCGATCAGTTTTGCATAACTTTCACATAGATGACAGATAATCATTTCTTTCAATTTTTCATGACTTATTCATATAATGTGTGTTGTGTATACCTTTGGATCTTAACTGAAAATCGGCATGCTTGTGTTGGATTTCAGGCAGTGTCGGGAGATGCTAGGTAGCTTGCTTGATGATCAACATCAAGCCGTTCAAAGTACTCATGGAAGTTGTGTTTTGTTCTGACTTTCCTAGAGATAAAACAATGATCCAGAAGATGATATGTTAAAAGGAGTGAAGTGCTCAGCTTTGTTACTGGTATTTAGATTTTTGGGTTGTGTCCATAGGCTTGGTCTTTTCTGCAGTCAAGTCTTTTGGTGTTCTTGAGCTGTGGTAAGCACCATTTAATGTTGAGTATGGTTGAAAATTTGGCTGTCTGCTTGTACCTCCTAGCTGATAAGGAACCCTTGTTATATGCAGTTCTGGAAAAATGTTGGACAACGAATACTTGTATGGATGATCGATCTCAATGTTTATATGCTCCTATTGAATCAATATCCATATTCTTAAGTTTGATGTATCTCAAGATGAAAGTTCATGCACTAATAATAACTTTGGATTTATGATGGATACATTGGATATTTGAAACTCAATGTCATATTTGCACTAATTTGTTACAGATTATTTTTTTAATTCATATAAACTATCTCGTCGAACCATTGGTCGCTAAAAACTCCATGTAGCGTCAAATGATCAGTCGGTAAAGAGATCCATGTAGCGTCAAATGATCAGTCGGTAAAGAGATGTCAGCCGGTATAAGTTATACCGACGCCACTTACAATGACAGATATGTGGTGTTGGCATACATCTATACCGACTGATTGTCCGTCGGTACAACGGCTTTTACCAACCAACCATCAGTTGGTGTATTGGGGCTGTGGTATAGTGGTTTCACCGTGGTTGGCTACAGTGATCCTACAGTAACCGTTCCTAATCATCCTTTAATCATGCGGTCAAAGGCCTTATTAGCTACACCACATGCTATAGTACCATAATTGTGGAGATTGTTTTATAATTAGACTTCATTTAATACCTCTAATTAATGGTCGGAATAGCGAAAATTTTTCATGAAAACCTTTTCACCCCTAACCAAATACGGCCATGCTCTTAGTTTTTACCCAACGGTCATGTACTAGAGGTGCCACATGACCACTTTACAGCCACACATTCAAAATTCAAATGTTTTGATATTTTAATAGCACGAGGCATACGCAAGCTATTTTTAATAATGATTGAATAGCTAGCTTTTAAAATATCTACCATATTTATTTCCCAAACGTTGAGTGTGAAAATCTAATAAGTACTAATATCATATTTAATTAGCATATGCCTGGTACATCCTGCAACTCATTTTTATAATGTTTTAATTAAAATTTAAATTATCAACATATACATTTTTCTTCAACCTTACTACTACTCTGTACAAGCATAAAACCTGTTACATATTCTCACTTGTGATATCATATAAACACCATTGTATTGACAAACTCTTTGAGAACCCACTCGAGTTTATAATATTTTAATTAATAATTACATTATTTACCATATACATTTTTCTTCCGCCTTACTAGTATACTCCATACAACCTTCTACCTAGTACCACTCATTACCCCTTCACCAGAGTCATGTAAGCGGCTCAAACCAAGCAACTGGTACCGGGGGATACCACCATAAGCTGAAGACCCAGGTGCTCGAACCAAGCAATTTGTACTCTGGCAGTGCTGCATAGCTACGCCAGATAAGAAATCGCAGCTTAACCCATCACAAGTCATGAGATCTGATTTTTAATATGAGATAATGATGCCAATATAAAATTTACACACCATAGATTACCAGCATAACAGATCCGCCGCAACAAATTGATTATGTCAATGCGCAAAAGGATCCAACATATGTATAGTTTTGACTTGTGATTGTGTGACTAAAATTGGCTGGTACAGAGCAGGTAAATTTGAGCCAAAACAAAATCATAAATCAAAATTAAAAAATGGAGCTAGCATAAATTAGAAATATTTTCAAAACTCAATAGTAAAGATAAATATAGAAGAAACTCAGTACATGTGTACCACTTTATTTAAACATAAATAGTAGCATGTATTACTATATGAATACACAAATGAGATTGTATAAGAAGACAACAATAATGCAATTATTGTCAAAATAAGCTTGTTTCAGATTTTTTCTCTTGAATGATTAAGCAAAACAAACAATGTGCATGTACCAATATGCACAAACATTCTGAGAACTAAAAATGGGAATTTTAACCAAAACTCAACTACATTCTGACCAACCTGAAGAACTAAAATATTGCTACAGTTGACGAACCTGAGCAAGAAGATTGTGGCTAGCATCGATTGTGAGCATAGCTAGCACCAGGGGCGTTGTGTAGGCTTAGCTTGAATGGGAAGAAAGCGATAGTGTGGCCTCTGGCAAGGCGTCACATCAGCAGGCTGCTGGTTGCTATTCGGATAGCAAACCCTGATAGTATTGCCTCATCCCTCATAGCACACCTAAGCAGCGATTTAAACATTGAATGACTAAAAACAACAATAAAAATTCATCTCAAATGAGCAGATTAACTAGCTAAACAACCACATGTTTTAATCATAGTACCACGTGAAGCAATGCACACATGAAAGAGATGTTGAACGGTTAGAGGAGTGCATTTAGGCAATATGCACAGAAAGAGATGTTGAATATGAAGCAAAAAACCGAATGAGCAGCTACACTTAAGCAACCAATTAACTAGCCAATTACACTTAAGCTACATCATCCATAAATGAAGCGCATACCTTCTACTACCAAATATTGGAGAACTGAAGAGAATTTTTTTATTGATTAATCTACACGATCCGGAATTTCACATATGTTTCTTCATACATGCAAATACACATTTTCTCATTGATTACACTACACAATCCAGAACTTTATACATACCAATACAAGCACACTCGAAGGCCACAACCACACTCCGACAGTGCTGCGTGGCTACGCCCGAGAAGAAATTGCATCTTAACATATCATAAGTCATGAGATCTGATTTTCAATAGGAGATAAAGGTTATCAACTAACTAAGTAGTCAACTAGTGAGCTTTGTATCTGAAAATGTCTACACATGAACTACATGATCTTCCACTTCGAATCAAAAGTTCAGTTTATATAATAAAGGCTATATGAACCACATGATCTCCAGGCTATCCATCGAGTTGCAGTCAATGCCTTTTAGAAGACAAAATTGTCCTACCAAACAGCAGATCCACGATGACAGAAGAATAGAAATGAAGGGATGCTCAGCAACAGAGAGAAAATAATAAGCATGAATAGCAGGTTCCAAAACTAGACTAACTCAATTTTCCGATGAGATCTACAACTCACGTAAAAAAATTTTGTAGAACCAAAATCAGATCAGCGGAGTGCACAAACCTCCTCTGGGAGCGCGATGTACTCCACGGTAATAAGCAGACTGTCGTGGTCGTGGGGTGCCTCGACGGAGCCATGCTGGTATGGAGCTCGGGGGGCCACTGTTGCCCTTCACAGGCCTCGGTCATGGCGACGAGAGATCACGGAAGTGAGGACGGCAGATCAAGGAAGTGAGGACGACGGGAGGCGGAGCAAAGAGAATCAAGTTTTGGGGGGTGTTGCCCAACTGCACACATATCAGAACAAAAATTAGGATCTCTCCACTCAATAAAAGCAATTAGCAAGAAAAAATGACTCATGTACCAATATGAAATTTACACACCATAGATTACCAGCATAACAGGTCCACCATAACAAATTGATTCTGTCGATGTGCAAAAGGATCCAACATATGTATAGTTCTGACTTGTAACTCTGTGACTAAAATTGGCTACCACACCAACACACGGAGTTTCATAGTTTTTAGCATTTTTAACGGACTAATGTGAAGTAGGAAGGCAAAAATCACAAAACATTCATTATATTTTTGGGGCCGGTACAGAGCAAATAAAATTGAGTCAAACAAAGTCATGAATCAAAATTAAAAATGATATCTTTTCCTTTTTGTTCATGCAACACCAACCATTCTGATCAACTCCATAACCCATTTTTATTCAGTAGGAAGTCATTCAATGAGCTAATCTCCACTAATTCTTCGCAGGCCCATACACGGATGCTAGTATGCTACTACTACTACATGAATTGCTCAAATGTTGTGGTCGTAGCACCGGTCCATCTGCACTAATGATTATTCTGGCTAACATGCGCAACACACACACACACACACACACACACACACACACACAGAGAGAGAGAGAGAGGGAGAGCTCAGCTCGATTGAGTGGCCACTGAGTCACCGTGGCTGGATGTGGCGGTCCTGAGGTAAGACTATCTCCAACAATGGAGACCTAAACACAAGACCCATCCTCTTGTTTGGGTCGTGTACAGGAAAAGAGTGAGCACTCAAATTAAACCGATCTCCAACAGGCGAACCCAAATCCTTTGCCTCTGCCTCGCCGTCGTCCTCTGCACCTCCTCGCCGCGCCGGCCCTCGCTGCTCCCGCCGCGCCGGCCACCGGCCCCGCCCGCCGCGGCTGTTGCCCGCCACGGCCTTTCCCCACCCCGCCACCGCTACGGCCCAGCGCGCGCGCCACTGCCGTTCCTCCATGGCCGCCGCCGCTGCCCTGCCGGGGCTACGCCGCCAGGATCCGCCTCACCAAGCACCGCCGTGGCCCGAGCACCTGCCAAATCGCATGCTCGCACGGGGAGGTGAGCCGGCCAAGCCCTGCCCCCGTGCCCCTGCGCAGGCGTGATGGTGCCCTGCCCCGGTGCCGCGCCCCCTCCCCTACGCTGTTCTCCTGCCCCGGCGGCCCCGCCCCTACGTTGTAACTAGCCTCGCCCGCTCCCCGCCTCGCGGCGGCCGCCGCCGCCGGCCATGGGGGAGCTTGACCCCAGTGTCCTGGAGGAGCTCGGCCCCGGCCCGACCAGGGGGGAGCTCGACCCAAGCGACCGTGGGGGAGCTCGGCCCCGGCCTAGCCATCTGGCTGCGACAGCGGTTCCCCATCGCTGCTCGGCCCGCTCGGCCTCCGCTCCGCTCGCCGCCCCGCTCGCTTGCCGCGGAGGGAGGTGCTCATGGTGGTGGGACCCGCGCCAGCGATTTGGGTCGCTGGAAAGGGCGACGCATCTCTGGGTCTCCTCTCTCCTCCGACCCATTTTGGGTAGTGCGTTTGGGTAAGCTGTTAGAGGGTGTTTTTTCACTGTGCATGACCCATTTTGAGTTTGGGTAGCAGTTTGGGTCCTTTGTTGGAGATAGTCTAACCGTCGGGATGGGGCAAGCTCCCGCTTGCCGTTGTGGCTGAGCTCGTAGCTTGTCAGCGGCCGGGTCCACCTCAGGATCGACAACAGACACCCACGCGACCCTGGGCCTGATGGTGGTGCACAAGCTCAGCTTCGTTGACCCTGGGCGGCGGTGCGGCGACCTGGGGGCGGGGTCGTCTTGCACGACGGCCTTGGACAGCGCCGTCGCAGACGTGGCGATGGGCACCGCCTCGCCCTTGGCGAGCCAGAGGTGGAGGCAGGGGGCTCGGATCCGTCGGTAGGAGAGAGGTGGAGGCTGGGGGCCGGATCCGCTGGAGCGAGAGAGGGAGAGAGAGAGAGAGAGAGAGAGAGAGAGAGAGAGAGAGAGAGAGAGAGAGGGCGCTGGCCGCCGAGGGCCTGCGGGCCTGCGTCTCGCACGCCGTTCGTCGGGGACCCGCGCGCTGGCCGACGGGACCTGCGCTCCTGCTGCCCGCGCCGGCCGACGGGGTACCGCGGCCCCGCGCTCCTGCCTCCCATGGCGCACTACACCCCCGCGGAGCCTGCAGATCTCGAGCCTCTGAGAGTCCGACACCAGATCTAGCACCGGGTTCGCCGGATCTAGCCCCTATGCCACTGAATCCGCCCGATGCACGCCTCCTCCTCCTCCACGCGCCGCTGCGCACCTCCTCCTCCTCCTCCTCCTCCTCCACGCGCCGCCGGAGGAGCGCCCCGCGCGCCGGCGTGCCTGCTAGCTTGCCAGCGCCGCGCGTGCCGCGGTGGCCGGCTGGCACTCAACCTCTTCATGGTGTGGAAGGTGATTGTCACGCGGCCTTCCCACCAGCGCAGTGTGGACGCGACGGCAGCCTCGACGTCAGGCACCAGGGCGCCATTCCTGCCCGAACATGCTGCTTCTGCAGTCTCCTCCCATCGCCGGCCCCAGCAACGGACAGATCTGGGCCCGCCACCACCGGATCTGGGCCTTGCCCGGCGGTACGGCAGTCGCCTAGCTCGGTACAAGCTTGGTGGGAAGGACGAGCTCGCTGCTTTCTTGAAGTAGGTGAAGGCCATGGCCCCCGCCATGGTGAGCATGGCTCGCCGACAAAGCTGTACCGCGGGGGAGGGGAGGGGACGGAGGAGACGGAAGGTGTTTGTGTAAGGAAATGCTACGCTAGCGATAAGGATCTCATGTAAGCAGATAATCATGGAGCGTTACCCTTCGATGCGCAGTGCAGCGGAAGATGCGTTGGAGTAGACTTGTCCAACATAGGCACGCTTCGATGAAGAGGAAGTAGTCGATCACGTCATGAACCGTCTCCTCCTTGTCGATCAGCACCGCAACAGCAGCAGTGCCTCCATGGAGTCCACACGTGTGGGAGAAGGAACGCCGTGCGTCAATGTGCTAGCACCGCACGCAAGGCTGGAGGAGAGCGGCGGCCAGGAGGGAGGGCGGCTAGGGTTTGGGCACAGCAAAGGGGTGTGTCGCCCCTATCCCCCTTCCCTCATATATATAGAGCGCACTAATGGGCCATCGACCATGTAGACCCATTAGTAACCCTAATCGCTCATGGATCAATATCCATGTGGGCCTTTAATCCATATTGTTATGATTGTCTCTTGGGCATATCACCATCAATCTCCCAATTGCACTAGAGACAATCATCTAGCCAAGCTTTCCAAAATTCCAACCCCTTAAGTGTGTGACCCGTTAGGTTCATGTGTAGACGGCTGTGGGCGGAAACCGTTTGCAAACCACAAGTCAATAGCGGCACCTAACAGGGCATACTGACTCCCGAATGCACATAAAGATTATATCGGCTGAACCTAGATACATACATATACTAGTCCTTTTGCCACACGATATCAGTCAAGCTCAAGGCGCGATTTGTGCCACCCTTGTGATAGCTCAACCATTCACTCGATCAAATAGTGGATTCAATATGAGTAACTTTTAGTCACCGTGATTAACTCATTAATCACATTGGCATGGCCATGCACTTTCCAATCCAACTATCTCGAGGGGCCCAGAGATATCTCTCCCATTATTAGGAGGGGCAAATTCCATCTTGATCCGCACACATCCCATTCCATGTTTCATGATACACCCAAAAACTGCTTTTATAGATACCCGGTTACGAAGTAGTGTTTGGCAGCCCCAAAGCGTACCACTACGCACAGTGAGAAACAATGACGATCTCAGGTCTAAGGATCTAGTAGGTGTGTCGCTCGAGACTAATTGATGGCACATATAAAATAACAATCCCAGCAGTGTCTCGGAGTGAGTCAGTCTAACACCATGTTCACTAACATGTGTCCACATCATTAATTTGATATCTCTATATCCATGATTCGTGAAACATAATCATCAATTAATCCATGTGCTAGTTGTTGTATCATTATCGTCCCACATAATGATGTAGACTAGAGACCATTTAGAACAACATCACAATGTACAAAGAGTTTCACGGACAAGTCACATACTTGATAATCAATGTAAAGTAGTTGCTCAAGGAACAAATAATATTTTATTAAAACACAAACTTAGACGTGATTACAATAATCTCCCACTCACTCTAGAGTCAATCATGCAAGTATCTAATACCCATGGAACTCATATGTGCCTCATGCTTTTGCTGTGAGAGGGGCTTCGTCAACGGATCCGCAATGTTTAGATCCATGTGCACCTTGCATATCTTCACATCACCTCTATCTATTATCTCTCGAATCAGGTGATAACGCCGCAGTATGTGCTTGGATTTTTGGTGTGATCTAGGCTCCTTGGCTTGTGCAATGGCACCACTATTTTCACAATAGAGGTCCATTGGACTGGACGCACTAGGTACAACCCCCAACTCAGAAACAAACTTTCTGATCCAAATAGCCTCCTTTGCAGCTTCCGAAGCTGCTATGTACTCGGCCTCTATCGTAGAATCTGCCACCGTTTCTTGCTTGGAGCTTTTCCAGCTCACCGCTCCACCATTAAGGCAAAATACAAATCCAGATTAAGATCTAAAGTCATCCTTGTTAGTTTGGAAGCTAGTGTCGGTGTAACCACTTACAACGAGCTCCTCCTCACCTCCATAGACAAGAAACTTATCCTTAGTTCTTCTAAAGTATTTAAGGATATTCTTAGCTGCAACCCAGTGAGCCTCTCCTGGGTTTGACTGGTATCTGCTTGCAACACTTAGAGCATAGACTACATCTGGGCGTGTACAAAGCATGGCGTACATGATGGATCCAATAGCCGAAGCATATGGAATCACACTGATCTTCTCTTGCTCATCAGGTGTCGAGGGACACTGACTCTTGCAGAGACTGACACCATGTGACATTGGCAGAAAATCTTTCTTTGAATCCTGCATATTGAACCTTTTCAATACCTTGTCAATATATGTATCTTGGCTTAATCCAATTAGCCTCTTAGATCTATCTCTATAGATCTTAATGCCCAAAATATATGCAGTCTCACCTAAATCCTTCATCGAGAAATTTTTTCCCAGTGAAGATTTAGTGGCTTCTAACATTGGAATGTCATTTCCGATCAACAATATGTCATCCACATAAAGGACCAGAAATACAACTGCGCTCCCACTAGCCCTCTTGTAAACACAAGGCTCTTCTTCATTCTTGATGAAGCCAAACCCTTTGACTACTTCATCAAAATGAATATTCCAACTCCGAGATGCTTGCTTTAACCCATAAATGGATTTCTGAAGTTTGCATATTTTTCTAGCATTTTTAGGATCGACAAAACCTTCAGGCTATATCATATACACATCCTCACTTAGGTTTCCGTTCAGAAAAGCCGTTTTGACATCCATTTGCCATATCCCATAGTCATAAAATGCGGCAATAGATAGAAGAATCCGATTGACTTTAGCATTGCGACTGGCGAAAATGTCTCATCATAGTCAACACCTTGAATTTGTTTAAACCCTTTCACCACCAATCGCGCTTTATGAATGTGAACATTTCCATCCATGTCTACCTTTTTCTTAAAAATCCACTTGCACTCCACAGGTCTCACACCATCAATTGGATCAACCAAGTTCCAAACTTGATTACTGTGCATTGATTCTATTTCGGATTTCATGGCTCCAAGCCATTTCTCAGAGTCGGGCCCTGTTATTGCTTCCATATAGGTCTTAGGCTCATCGTTATCCAATAACAATATATCGCGCTGCCCCGTGGTTAGGAGTGTGAACTTTTCAGGTGCGCGACGTGCCCTTACAGACCTTCGTGGGGCTGGTTCTTCCACAACGGGTTCTATAACTCCTTGATCATCCTGTAAAGATTCAGTGGGGGCTGAAACCGTTTCATACACTTCCTGAATTTCTTCAAGTTGCACCTTGCTCCCACTGATTTCTTTTTAGAGAAACTCTTTCTCTAAGAAGACACCATTGCGGGCAACAAACACTTTGCTTTCCGTTTGATTATAAAAATAATATCCTTTGGTTTTCCTCGGATACCCCACAAAGAAACACTTGTCTGATTTTGGGGTGAGCTTATCTGACATCAAACGTTTGACATAAGCCTCACATCCTCAAACTTTGAGGAAAGATAACCCGGGACGTTCCCCAGTCCATATCTCATATGGAGTCTTTTCCACAGACTTAGTTGGAACCCTATTTAGTGTAAACGCAGCAGTTTCTAGAGCATAACCCCAAAATGACAGTGGAAGATCAGCTTGGCTCATCATCGACCTAACCATGTCCAACAAAGTCTGGTTCCTCTGTTCGGAGACCCCATTCCATTGAGGCGTTCCAGGAGGAGTCAATTGTGGAACAATTCCACATTGTCTTGCCCAATTAATTTTGTACTTCATTCTGAAATTCTTTGAATTTTTCAAACGATTCAGACTTGTGCCTCATTAAGTAGATATATCCATATCTACTAAAGTCATCAGTAAAAGTGATGAAGTACTGAAAACCACCTCTGTCCATTGAGCTCATTGGTCCACATACATCGGTATGTACAAGTCCCAACAAGTCACTTGCCCTCTCACTTCGACCAGTAAAGGACGCTTTAGTCATTTTCCCAAGTAAACAAGACTCGCACGTGTCAAATGATTCAAAATCAAATGAGCTCAATAAACCATCTTTATGGAGTATTTATATGCGTTTCTCATTTATATGACCTAAGCGACAATGCCAAATAAAAGTGGGATTCAAATCATTCGGTCGAAGCCATTTCGCATTAATGTTATAAATAGGTTTATCCTCAAGATCAAGAACATACAATCCATTCATCAATGGACAATGAGCATAAAAAATATTATTAAAGTAAATGGAACAACGCTTGTTCTTTATTACAATCTCATAACCATCAACTTCCTCCAAACATGAAGAAGAGATAATGTTCTTACTCAAAGCAGGAATGCAATAATAATTATTTAATTCTAAAACTAAGCCTGAGGGTAATGACAAGTGATAAGTGCCGACCGCCATGACTGCAACCTTTGCTCCATTGCCGACACGAACATCCAACTCGCCTCTTGCAAATCTTCTAGTCCTTTGAAGGCCTTGCAACGATTTGCATGTGTGAATCATCGACCCAGTATCAAATACCCATGATTCACTAGAAGACATAGCAATATTAATTTCTGTAATGTTTATAACATTTATACCTGAAGCGGAAGTCTCACTTTCCTTCTTTTTCAGATCCTCCAAGTATTTCTTGAAGTTTCTTGACCAGTGTCCCTTGCCCTTGCAGTGGAAGCATTCATCATTAGGAGAAGGGCCAGATTTGGCCTTAGTCTTAGAGCCCTGGGGATCTTTGGAAACCTTTTCCTTGCCCTTGCCCTTGGGAGGCATCCAACGCTTCCTCTTTTTGTTCTCCTTTTGTACAACCATCACATGATTGGTACTTTTCTTGATACTTTCTTCTGCGGTTTTAAGCATGCCATGCAATTCAGACAACAATTTCTCCATACCATTCATTTGAAAATTCATAATGAAGGGCTCGTAGCTCGCAGGAACGACTGGAGAATGACGTCAATAGCAAGATCATCATGGAGCTCAGAGCCAAGTCTGTCCAAAGTCTCAATGTAACCAATCATTTTGAGCACATGAGGACTGACCGGGCTACCTTCAGCTAGCTTGCACGAGAACAAGGATTTTGAGATGTTGTACCTCTCAACCCTAGCTTAGTTCTCAAACATTCCACGCAACTCTCCAATCATATTGTAAGCATCCGTATGCTCATACTGCTTCTGCAGATCAGGTGACATGGTAGCAAACATGAGACAACTCACGTTGAGTGAATCATCGCAGTGCTTCTCATAAGCAGTGCGATCAGCTTTACTGGCATTATTAGGGAGATCGTTGGGGTATGGCTGCTCAAGAACATACTCCTTTCTCTCTTGCTTGAGAACAATTCTTAGGTTGCGGTACCAATCAATAAAGTTGGTTCCATTCAACTTTTCTTTCTCAAGAATAGATCGCAAATTGAAAGCAGAATTGTTACTGGCAGACATGATCTACAATATTAAAGTAAAGCAAGGTTTCAGCACTAAGTTCATGCAATTCTTCTATTAAAAATAAAAGACTCCCACTACAACATCGCCTTCTCTCGAACGACATATAGGGGACCAAGATCCATATTCACTAAAATTCTAGTGAGTTTTGGCTTCACTGCTAGAAAACTAGTGACATAGGTAAACAACGCCTTGTTAATCATATATCTATATGACTCTTGTTTGTTGGGTGGCATCCAATGCCCCGGCTCCAACTCCATATCCTAAAGCCCAAAAACCATTTTGACCGCTTTGTTGAGAAAACAATACTATGCTACTGAGTGTCCGACACTCACCCTATTCATGATGATGGTTGAAGGTACTCTACTTTGGTAAACCTACCACACAACGATCAAAGTTCTCAACTTTACTGAGGGAAGCTATTCTATCATGATAAAAAAACATATCGCTCATATGAAAAACATGAAAGAACAGTATGGCAAGAAAATAAACATCACAGGCATATAATCATATTATATTGTGAATAGTATAGCCTTTTGCATAACAATGGGCTCCATCTCCATGGCTCCATGGTGACCTCTGTTGTCATACATCCTGTCTTGTGGTGATCGTCATTGCCATTCATGCTTGAAGCCTCCAAGAATAAGTACTAAGCTATTACATCTAATAGCACTAGTAAAATAAATTACGTGAGGGAATCAAGCATCATATGTCTTCACGCAGGCCGTTATACAATGATGGGACAACCTCAACCCGGTTGTTATAACGTGACACGCAGGTCACAAAAATCATTACACACAGATCATCACATGATATTGAGGCCATACCATTCACATCACACCCTGCAAAAACAAGTTAAGCGTAGAACGTATATATTCTACCATAGGGGTATGATAAACCGCTATCAACAGACTGCAACGGCTCAATCAAACATAGATCACATCTATAGAATCGCTATGAAAATCTCATCGGATTGATCCAATCAAACCGATCTGGGCCATTCACAATGTCCCTTATTTTCACTAGTCAATCACATTGACTATCGCGATAGGTACATCGGATAAGACCGCACCACACGAGTCAGATATGTCGACTCAATCTCTTCTCGTTTGCACAGTTAGCCCAGATGGTGATTCCAGCCGGTATGGGCAATTCGTGCGCATAATAGAGAAAGAACACGAACCAATCTACAATCATCGTGATGCAATCAACTCGTACCAATCCGACACCGTGCATCAATCTATACATCTCATATGAACAGATTGCAAAACCCTAAACAAGCATATCTATATACGCACATCCAGGCCAAAAGCTAAACATGATCGCTCTGATACCACTGTAAGAAAACGCTACGCTAGCGATAAGGATCTCATGTAAGCAGATGATCATGGAGCGTTACCCCTCGACGCGCAGTGTAGCGGAAGATGCGTTGGAGTACACTTGTCCAATGTAGGCGCGCGTCGATGAAGAGGAAGTAGTTGATCACGTCACGAACGGATCGTCTCCTCCTTGCTGATCAGCACCACAACAGCAGCAGCGCCTCCACGGAGTCCACACATATGGGAGAAGGAACGCCGTGCGCCGATGTGCTATCACCGCACGCAAGGCTGGAGGAGAGCGGCAGCCAGGAGGGAGGGCGGCTAGGGTTTGGGCGCAACAAAGGGGTGTGTTATATATATATATACGTATATATATATATATATATGTATATATATAGCGCTAATAGGCCATCGACCATGTATGCCCATTAGTAATCCTAATCGCTCATGGATCAATATTCATGTGGGCCTTTAGTCCATATTATTATGATTGCCTCTTGGGCATATCACCAACAGTTTCAAATGAGAGTCTTTTACGCATATGCCCTTATGAAAGTTGGTGCTGGCCTCTGTACCCCTAAAAAGTTTAGTTGCACGTGTATGCCCTCGAGTTTTTTTCCTGTGACCTGTATATCCTTCCATCCATAATCTGTTAGCAGTTAATGGTAGAGAGCCTGACAGGTGGGACCTGGCAAGAAAAATGTTGATACTGCCCTCCTCTCCCCCGTCTCCATCTTCACCTCCCTTTCTCTCTCCCTGGCTTGTGTCTGCTCCAGTCTTGGCAGGTAGCCAGCGGCGCCGTGGTGGGCGCCGGTGGATGCGGGCGGAAGCTCGAGCTAGCCTGTACTGCCCTTTCTCTCCCGTCGATTCAAGCTGCAGCTCCTGCGCTCCATGTCCTCTTCCAAATCGTCAAGAAGCTGCAGCTCGAACCTTGCATGCATGCTCTCAAGATTACAATTCACACTCACCAGCTTTGCGAGGGGGCTGCGCTTTGTGAGGGCGCCCGGGGCGCGCCGATCGCCGAGCTCACCGCGCCTTTGCGGGCGGGGAGCTCGAGTGGGCTCGGTGGACGCGAGCTGGCCTCGCGCCGGCGGTGTGGCGCGGCGCCAAGCTGGCCCGGCGCGCGGCCGCCCATGCCCTGTCACTTGGCGGCCCCTTCCCTGGTGCGCGGCTCCCCCAGCCCGCGGTGGCTGGCCCGCCCCTACCCTGCCGTGCGGCCGCCCTCGCCGGCGGCGGCCCCTGCCCCGGTGCGCCCCTGTCCCATTTCGCAACCGCCCCTGCCCGGCGCGCGGTGGCCCCCGCCTGGAACTGAGGGGCGCGATGGGTGGGAACAGGAGGCGCGAGGAGCGATCTGGGCGGCGGCCGGCGGAGTGTTGCAAGGAGGGGAAGTAACGGCCCCAGCTTTCTGCAGCTGCAACCTGGCGTTCTCCCTCCTCCTCGCTTGCTGCTTCTCTCGGGAGGGACCTCGACGGCTCGCCCGTCGCCTGCTCTCCGGCAAGGGCAGGGGCAGTGCCTCCTCCACGTGCTGGGCTGGGTCGCAGGGAGGCCGCCCGCCTGCACCAGCGCGCGTTAGGCCTGGCGGCCTCGTGTGGCGGACGCTCGGTCCTCTCACGGATCTCCGGTCATGGCGGCGGACGCATCTGCTCGCGGCGGCGGCCGGATTTCCAGGCGAGCGCGGGCGCGAATGGGTCCAACTTGTAGGGTCGAGATGGCGGACTAGATGGGGGTGAATAGTCCTTTCTAAAACTAATTGTGCCGGCTAAACGAAACTTATGCGGAATTGAAACTATTCGCTTAGCCAAGACTTCACCCCTCTAACTATGACTCTAAGGCACCTCCAAAAAGATCCTACACAAAATAAATGGAGTGCCAAACTAGCAAGAGCTCTCCTAACAATTCTAATGCCAATCCACATAAGTCTAAGCACTAGTACTTCACAAACTGAGGGAGCTCCTACACAATTCTAATGAGCAAAAGCACAAAGCCAAACCTAAGCTCACTAGATACTCAAGGACAAGGATACACAATCCAAATCCAAGAGCTCAACTTGCTTAGCTACACAATATAAGCAAGAGCAACTAATTAATCTACACAAGCTAACTAGTTACACTAGAGTGCAACTATACAAGCACAAGATAGAGATGAATGTAAATACAAGGCTTGTGATTTGGAATATGCAAACCACCGAGAAGAGTAGACAAAATTAATACGGTAATTTTTATCCCGAGGTTCACTTGGTTGCCACCAAGCTAATCCCCGTTGAGACAAGCTCCAAGGTTGCCGCCGATCCTCTTGCTAGTGGTGACTCTCAAGTCACACTCTCCCACGTGGAGTGCTCACACCGAGCTCTAGCACATGATCCGGCCGAACCACTTGTTGCTCTTCACGTCTCGCTCAACTAGAGTTGGTCTTCGCGGCTCCCGCGGGGTGAGCACAATACCCCTCACAATCCCTTCTCTGGAGCACCGCACAATCTTCTTGCGGGCTTCAACGAAGTCTCTTGCCACCAAGCCGTCTAGGAGGTGGCAACCTCTAAGAGTAACAAGCACACCGGCTTGCAACACGATCACCTAGTGCCACTCGATGCAATCTCTCAAAGCAATCGCACTAGAATCGCTCTCTCACTCGATCGGATGAATACTATCAAGTTAGAGTGAGTAGAGGGCTCTCAAGCACTCTCACATATGGACACCAAGTCCCCAAGGTGCTCAGCCACCTCAAATGGCCGGCCACACCCTCTATTTATAGAGGGAGGCCCCAAACTAGCCGTTACCCTCAAATCCCGTGAAAACAGAGTTTTTGCGGACTGTCCGTCTCACAGAGACCGGACCGTCCGCCATTCAAAACCAACGACTAGAACTGCAATGATTATGTGTCAGAGTCGTCCGTTAGAGCCCCGGGCGGACTGTCCGCACCCCTGGGGTGGACCGTCCGCCGTTCAAAACTTCGAACCAACCAATTTGCAAACGTCTCTGACTAAATCTGGAAGTGACCGGCGGACTGTCCGCTCCCCAGGGGCAGACCGTCCGCCGTTCAAAAGGTCAGCACACACAGAAACCGCAGTGTTTCTGTCCCAGAATTTTCAGTAGGAGGCGGACCGTCCGCCCCTAAGGGCCGGACCATCCGCAGTATAATTTGGACACCCAAGACAGAACTACTAAGTTTCTGCGCCCATTTCAGCTTTTAAAGGCGCACCGTCCGCCCCCATGGACCGGACGGTCCGCAGTACATTTTGGACCACCAACAGAGCCAAAAACGGTTCTGTTCGAGCTCATCCGAGATAACGGCGGACCGTCCGCCCCCAAGGAGCGGACCGTCCACAGGTCTATTTCCAGCAGAAATGTACCTCGGTAAAACGACCATAACTCTTAGCTCCAATGTCCAAATTTGGTGATCTTGGACTCTATGAAAAGCTTATTCAGAGAGCTACACAACCCAACTGAATATATGATCCAAGACACAAAGGATCAAAGCAGTATTTCACTCCAAGAGCCAACCTAATCTTCGAAGAACACCGAAAAGCCTTTCTTGCTTCCCCAAGTTGATAAACATCAACTCCAACTCCAACTCTTTCTCCTTTGCAAATGTGCCAACACCACCACGTGAACCACCATGTGCATGTGTGTTAGCATTTCACAATCATTTTCAAAGAACTTTCACTTGATCTCACCACGCCACTCGATTCTAGCAACATCGCAATGTTAGATCGCTTAAGTGGCACTAGATGACCGATATGCAAATAAGTTTGCCCCTCTTGATAGTACGGCCATCTATCCTAAATCCGGTCATGCACTTCTCTACACAACCTTTGACCGGTGAAATGAAATGCCCTACAAGTCATACCTTTGCCTTGCGCATTCCATTTCATCTTCCCAAATATTGATGCCACACAAGCACCAAACTCCATCAAGCCTTTTGATCATCATCATGAGTCAACACTTGGCTTGATCTTTCTTGAATGATATGATCCACTCCATATTATCACATGACCTTTTTGGTTCATCGATCTTGATCTTGCTCGCTCTTCACCGTTACCTCGGTCCATCGACGCCAAATCTTGCCCAAGCTTCACCGCCTCGCGGTCCCTCGCTTCAAAGCCTTGACTTGCCCTTCTCCATTGCAACCGGTCTATCAAGCCAAGTCTTGTCTTGATCTTCTCCACTTTGGTCACATAACTCCATGTCATGTCTCATATGCAATGAGCTCCTCTATCACACTATATGAGCATAGCATCAACCCTTAGTCATTTCTCCTCCATGACACATGTTGCTCATACTAGTGTCTTTGTGTGGACTAATCTCCTGTGTATCTCATCATAAACACTTATTAGTCCACATAAGTTGTCACTCAATTACCAAAACTAAACAAGAGCATTTCACACGAGATTGGGCGTTCTCCGGCCTGTTAGCGAGAAGGGCAAATACGTCTTTCTCCACCTCTGTCAGCCACCATAACCCTCTATTCCATCCAAAAGGGCACACGGGTCACAGCAAAAAAATCACGAGGGCATACAGGTGCAACCAAACTTTTTAGGGGCACAGAGGTCGGCACCAACTTTCATAAGGATATACACGTAAAAGACTCTTCAAATGATTTTGAAACGGTGAGGAGGTAGCTAGCTGTTTTTATTGCGCACATATACACGTAGAAAATACCTGATACAGTTTAAATCAGAATACCCTATCATCGGTACAGATCTCGAGAATACAACAGTGCTAGTATGGATGGACAGGACAACCCCTACCACGGTACCTTGGAACTAGAAATCCGACGAATATATGCTAGCTATAGCTCTCTTCCTCGAGCCTTTCCATCGGCCATGTGCGTGCGTGCGACAACGCCGGGACCGCACGTCCCCGACACGCCGGGCGTGGGCACCAGACGGACGCCGCGCGGCGAGCTGTATGAACCACGCCGCGGTACGGAGAGGGGACTGTTCCTTCCCGTGCCCCGGCAAGCAAGCAAAGGGAAGCCGGGCACATGCACGGGATCGCAGGCGTTCCTGTTGGCAGTTACGCTGAAAGGCAGGGGGCGGGGCCGTGACCCGTCAATACCGAACTCGATGCTCAGTCATGTAGTCGGCGTCGCGGCAAATCCGAGCAGGACGCTTGGGCGGGGGCATCTGCCTGCCAGCCTGCCTGGAGCCTTGGACGGATACGATGCCACGATATTTGCTTGCTGGGTGATGCGATGAGAGGGATCGATCGGCCGGTGAACAGAGGGTGATGGGCACAGCCGGGAGAGAGCGTCGTGTCGCCGTCGACGATGGATATATACCTGCTGCCGCACCGCCGATCGCTGTGGTCTCCTTGTCCGTCACCCTGGGCACGAAAAACCGAGAACCGAGGACCGAACCGAAAAAACCAAGAACCGGAGCCGAACCGAACCGAAACCGAGAATTTCGGTTCCATTTCGGTTTCTGGTTCTCAGGAACCGAAAATACTCGGTTCGGTTTTGGTTCCAAAACCGGGTAACCGAAGAACCGAGCACATCACACATTCAGCCCATAAACCTATTAGATGGCCCAAGACCCAAACAAAACCCTAGCTCCACTACCCACCAGCCCCACCACCGCCCCAACAGCCCCCATTCCCCCCACCCCACTCCCACGGCCGCCGCCTGCCTGGTGCCGCCGCGCAGGGCCCTCCCCGTCCTCCCCGACCGCCACCGAGGCCCCTTCTCGGCCTCCGCCACGTCCCCTCTCCGTCCCGGGCCACCACCTCGCCGGCTCGCCCTCCCCAGCCACCGCCGCTGCCCGCCTGCCCCGCCTCGTCCCCGGCCTACAGCCTCCGCCTCGCCCTCCCCGCCCGCCGGCGCGGCACCGCCCGGCCCCGGCCTCCGCCTCGTCCTCCCCGCCCGCCGCCACGTGACCTTCCCGAGGTGCAGTCTCCGCTGCGGCGGCAGTCTCCTCGGCGGCTGCAGGAGCCACCTCTTCTTTCTTCTCCTCGACGGCTGCCGGAGCCTCTTCCTTCTTCTCGCCGGCCGGCGCTTCAGCAGCGGCGGCGATGACGACCGGATCCCGCCTCGCCCTCCCCGCCCGCCGCCGCGGCACCTCCCTGACCACCGCCGCGGCCCCTTCCCGGACGCGGGCCCGCGACCCCGCCCTCCCCAACGGCCTCCAGCGGAGTATGCGGCCAGCCGGCGCGCGGGTCGCGACGGCGTTGCGCCTTCCCGGCAGGCCAGGTGCCCGACGGCCGGGCAGCCGTGGTCATCGCCCATCGACAGTCCAGGCGGCGGTGGTGGCGCGCCCGTCCCCTACAGGGAAGCCGTCGACGGCGAGCGGCGCTGCACGTCCTGGGTCCTCAACAAAGTTCGGTTCCATCGGTTTTAACCGAAAGCGAACCGAAAGAACCAAACCCGAAATTTCTCGGTTCCTAGTCTTGAAAAGAACCGAACGGTTCCTGTTTTTGAGGAACCGAACTTCTTCAAGAACCGAAGAACCAAACCGATCGGTTTAGTTAGAACCGAATGTCTAGGCCTACTTGTCCGTGCCCTGCACGCCCGTGTCGACCGTGTCGCGCGCGCGCGGTTGCTTAGTTAAAAGTCGGAAGAGAACGAACTGGGACCGGGACTGGGACCAATCCCACCTGAACGAACGGCTCAACACCTACACCACTGGGCGACCGGCCTTTTCTTTTAACTGGAGAAATTTTGATTTTTGACCCTCCCTTTTAAGGTTAGTCTCGATGAGGTTTCATGAAAGATTACACGACATTAAATATTATTAATTTTGCTGACATTGCAAAAAGAGAGAAGAATGAAGTTTTATGGGATGTGGGAGCAAGTATAATAGGTGGCTGGGAGCCGGCTGAATCGGGCGTCTGGCGACATGCCCGCTTCAGCCAGGAGCCGGCTGAGAGATGCTGCACCCGCTGCTATTGGCCAAGCGCGCTGCTGTGTATGGAATCTAGCGGGGCCCGGCGTGCGTTGCAGTCGGCCGTCGGCAAAATGCATTAGCCTTGCTCTGAGGAGAATTTCATCAACATGAAACCAATCTGGCACAATTACCGCCTAGTTCTCAGTCTAGATAACTGTACCCATGAAACTCCCACTGAGACTGGCATAAGAAATTTTGATGCCTTTTATACATTGACCTTTTGCTGTCACTCATAGTACTTTCATCAACGAAACAATTTTCATTACCCACCTTAGGTAAAAATCGAAGTTACAGTGGTTGTTATAATACTGTAATTATTATAGTTAATTTGGCATTAATTTGTATTTAATTTTCGTAGTGATTATATATATCATCATTGCGCACGTGTTTATTTGCATTTATATAAGTAATGTAATACCTCTGTGAGGGCAACCTCATATATCAAATTGTAAAATGAATAGGAAGGACAACCGGAAGCCGCGATGCTTATATTATCCCTATTTGCATTTCTTGCACAGTGCTGATGCGTGCACTTCGACAATGAATCTTGCATTTCTTTGCAACTAACCTAGTGCCTGGATGTAGATGAGCAAGAAAACAAGAAGGATTGGGGAAGAGTCACTTTGATAAAAAAAACTTGATGTTATTTGATTTTTTTATAAAATTTACTATTTTTCTATTAGAATATTTAATAGCATTGGTAAGATTATGACTATTGCCATTTTGAAACCAAATGTTATAATAAAAATTCAGAAAATGACCAAATAAAAATGAAAAGTGTTGAGCACGTAGCTCTTAGCAACAGCAAAGGGTCGTGTTTCACTAGAAAAGTTTTTTCCATATAACATTCCCCTGAAGGAGATTATTCTGCAAACAAGTTTTCTGAAAACTTCCTGAAATATAGGTTTCATGGTAAATTTATTATAAAATAAAAACTAGAAAACCTTTGTAAAATAAACATTTGAGAAAACACGGAGGGAACCAGTAATACTTGATTGTGTGTGATTTTAAATGGACGCTTGAATTGTGTGCAACCATTACAACTGAACGATGTCGCTAGCTGTGATTTCCTTCCGCTTTTCCCAGGACTCTTGTATAACTTTGTCGTTAAATTATGAATAAGCAAAGTTCTTACGTTTACCTTGTCCACCCAAGCTAGGTAGCCATATGCAGGATGTTCAATGTTGCCCTTATTTTTTCTGTTCTGGATCGCTAGCTTTGTTTGTTGTTGCAGGGATTTGTGTGCGCAGTATACTTGTGTCTTCATTACTGCGGCGAGTTAGACACTGGTGATCGTCTTTTGAAGTTTGAACCATGCGTGTGGTTGGAGATGATGAAGTCCAGCTTCAACCAGCCAACAACATGATGGGATTGTTGCGGATTGAGATGCCATGGGTGACCTTGGATGGCTTGAGTTCTTGTTCAAAGTGAGGCGGATTAGTGGCACAAGGCCGGTAGTGGTCTAGTCGGGCAGTAGCTGCGTCTAGTGGTGTGGCGTTGAGCCGGCCGGGATTATTCCACAAGACGCGCGCGAAAGATGGTAAGAGGACAATATAAAAGTTGGTCTGAATTTACTGGTGGCATTTTTTTCAAACATTTTAATGACCATCTTTTAATCTGAGTATCTATTCATTTGATTATCTTTCTGAAATGTGTGTTTAAGTAGTCTCCACTCCTATCATTCCAAGTGATATCATTAGAGCATAAAAAGTTTGCCGTGCAACACTCAACATTACTTCCGTACCGAGCATTATATCATCTCTCAAAAACAGATATTTCACCAGTCCAGCCACATGAAGCAATCACATTTGGTATTACAGGGTGGTATACAACATCAGTGCAGGCTTCTTTGAATGCTTCGATTTTCCGTAAAGGCCTTGCTGATTTATAATCAAAAAAGTAAATGGATCCATCTGACGAACCGGATGCAAGTTCTCTTCCACTTGGAGAAAAATTGCACTTTATCGGGAAACCCCAAACTCCATGTCCTTCAAACCGCATATACTTGTTCAGCTTGAAGGGTGGCCTTGCTGAAAAAATAGCAATGTAGTTCCCGTTCGATTGTGCAACAAAAGATGCTTCATGCGGGTGATATCTTACACATGGGCATGTGAATGCTTCAGTATAAACCTGTGAATACAATGGTGATTTATGTCAGCTTCCATTCTGCTGGTAGGATCCAGTTCCTATTTTTGAACAATATATTCCCTGGACTAACAATCGTTTCACTATCTGAATTGAGATCAGTCATTATGGGCCTTTACCTTTTTAGTTCACAGAGAACAATGCACCTTCACTATTTCTCAATCGTTGTATTATTGTGTGCAGAATATGTTCTGTCCATGCTCCAGCCCCAGTGTTGCAGCATGTCAGAATATTTTCTCATGAATATGCTGAATCGCTATATAGCTCTATGTTGAATATCCAAGTGAAAATTGCATAGATAACTGCTATTCTCTAATTTATAGCAAAAAAACTAACTGGGTTTTCAAACTAAGGCTTTATTTTATACCTTTGTTGTACACACACATTGATGCAGGCAGATAGTGTGACACATGTGAGCCACATCCACCTAAAGAGTAATATAATTATAAACCTATTACCTGATTAGATAATGGAACTTGTCGCAGGACATCCCAGACAATTATAGTGTTCTCACTAATATTGCTTCTGGTTGTGTCCGTTGAAGAGATAAATTGTCTCCCATCAGCACTGAATTCGATGTCAAGGATGGTCCCAAGACTTCTATGAAATTCTTTTGTTACCAGACCACTTCGAATATCCCATAGCCTAAGAGAACCCTTCGACCCACCAGATAGGAAGAGATTGGGGTTACTTGGGTTGAACTTGATAACCTCCACAGCTTGATCTTCCTTGAATACTTTGATTACCTTTCCTTCCACAACATCAATTAACTGTACGGAACAATCAAGCCCTCCAGAAAGTAAAGAGAGGTTATGAGGGGACCACCTCACATCCTTTACAGCAGCAGTGTGATGCTTCAAAACACAAGCAGTAGTATTCCCTTTGTCCCATACGTTCCATACGTGGACTGTATGATCCATTCCAGCAGAAGTGAGTAGATGTGCTGCCCCCCGCAAAAAAAAATGAAAAAAATGAGCATCTTCTGACTTTCAAATTTATACTATCAATAAAGACTGCAAAATCATCCTAGGAATAGTGTATGTCTAAAAGTAATATCTCAATCAACCAACCCACAAAATTTGAAGCTGGTGATTTCACTATCAACTCATCTCATTAATTTATACTTACTATCAGATCATCACATGCGTCACACTGTTAGTTGATAGTGGAGCATAAAGACAGAAAAAGGAACTGAACTTAAATCTTTTGAGTTAAGCAACAAGGCATCAAAATATTTATTTATTTCAAAAACCAAGTTTGTTCATGGTTCCTGTTAATAATAACACACCAATAATTATTGCAGTTTCTGTGGGTTCTGTGGTTCTAGTTCTAGAATGAGCTCTTTTATTGATCCTCTACCACATTTATAATCTCCTTCCCTTGTTATTCTTTAAGGAAACATCAAGTTACAAATGAATGTAGATATCAACACATCTTAACATTTCAAAAGAAGTCAAATTTACTAACATTTTTTTTATTTGCCACCTATCTGTCCCACCCATGTCAAACTTCCTCGGATAATTTCTCCTGTTTGTTGTCCAAGACTACTAGACTAGACAAAGTAGTGCAGTAAGATTTCCATCAATACCTATTATCACTGTAAAGAAACAAACAAACCAATGGCTGGTATATCACAAAAGTATGGATGAAAGAAATGAGGATAAATTCTCATCGAGATTTTTTTTTAATTTTAGGAACATTCTATTTGGATTTTTTTTTTAAATTCCATAGAGACATTGCCAAATATGATATTTCATAAGCATCCCCAGTCAGCATTAAATTAGCAAGGGACATGAATTGTAAGAACTTCCACAACAGTACAAAATCCAATATGAAGAGCAAAGGGTTAGTACTTAGTAGAGGTGACATATGACATATCTTGGCTCACACAAGATTAGAGTTGCATTATGGTCACTTAATCCTAATGGCCTTCTTAGTGAACAACATTACCATGAACCAATGCATTTCATAGCATCATTATCTGTATAGTGAGTTACCTGGCTCAATGCTAATCTACTATGACTAGTAGCCAGACTATAGAGAACATTGAGGATGCCACCCAAAAACTTGTCAAATATGCAGGGGTGAAGCTGCCCATTGGCATTGGGGTCACAAGACCCCGATAAAATTTCATAAATCCTATAGAACTCTACTGTTTATTAGTATTTTTGACCCCATTGAATAAACGTGGCAACCCTGGTAACATTTGTGCTGGCTTCACCCCTGTAAATATGTTAGCCCAGAAGTATATGATCATTTGGTGAAAGACACTGCAACTTCTAATGCTGTTGTTTTCTTGTATTTTTTTTTAAAGGGTCCCATGCCTGGAATTGATAGATAATATTTTGCCATTTCATATCACTAACGTTGGTAAAAAAAGAATCAATACCAGGGCAGCAGCGCCGCGCAGCACAGCACCTGCTTTGTTTCCTAGTTATTATAAGAGATCTCCCCATTTCCCCCATGTCGATTACCCCATTTTCTTGACTATAACCAACTTATTATATACCTGTTTGCATACCCCCAATTCGCAATGGCTGGTGTGATAACCATTGCACAATGTCTCCATTTTCCTGATATCCAAATACACAACTCCAGGTCTAATACCATACTCATGTTGATAATGTAAGTGAAACAGAACAGCAAAGCGGCAGTATCATGTAAGAACAATTACTGACCATGAGTTGGCGACCAATCTATACAATTTATTGCCTTTGTGTGACCCTTCAAAGAAACCGAGAGCTTTGAAGGCAAACTTTTGCTAGAGCCAGGCTTTGGTTGGCATCGCAAGGAATGCAAAATGTCAGCTCGCAGATTTGAATCAGTGATGGAGCCAACTGCAACAAGATGGTACAGTGAAGATTAAAAAAGGGCTGTTCGAGCAACATGACCAAAGAAAAACGTGAAGTATAGAAGCATCACTAATCATCATGATAACATTAAAAGTGGACTCTTGAGACGAGCCATTTTGGCTCTCTCGCACAGCATGGGTAACACAAGCTTTTTATTAGCCTTTATCCAAGATCTGAACGATTCCTCCAAAAGTTCAAACCATTTGAGACTAAATTCATTCTAGAATGCAATACATTATTGTCAAATCAATTTATCTCAAAACCAATTGCAACAGCGGTTTGGTGAAGCTGCACACGAGTGTTTTCCCATGTGAGAATTAGAATCCCAGGACGAATTTTATACTAGGATAAATCAGTGTAGGTGTGTGGAAAGCAATTTTCGCTTCCAATCAGCTGCTAAGGGGCCCAAGGCCAAAATGCTCACCTGAGGAATCGACCTCTGCTGTCGTCTGCGGAGGAAGGAGTGATGCGGCGTCCACGGGTGCTCGAGATGCAGCCAGGAGGGCGCGCTGCCTCTTGGAGATGTACCTGCCGCTGGCTGGAGATGTCGGCAGCGGCGCTGCTTTGGGTAGGGGCGGCTGCGGGAAGGACGAGGGTGGGGGGAGGCATGGTTGGTATTCCCACCGCGGCCGCTTTACGGGAGGTGGTGCGAAGGAGTTGAGGGCGGTGGCGACTGGCGGGAAGGAGGGCGGCTCGTCGTCGTCCTCGTCAGAGGTAGCGCCGCCGTACGCAGCAGAGAGGAGATCCATCGGCAATCGGAGGTCTGGGACCGAGACCGACCCAACCTGAACGAACGGCTCAACACCTACACCACTGGGCGACCGGCCTTTTCTTTTAACTAGTTGAATGTCCGTGCGTTGCTACGGGAGTAAAAAAAATCAAGTGTAAAAAGATGTAAAACTGCCAATCAATAACAATATTCATCATATATTCATCGATCGTAGAGAGTAACGACCAAGAGTTTCAGGCCAAACCGATGGAAGCTAAATAGCTCAGCTGTATAGAGGATAGAAATTCCAGAGCATACAAACTGTGATCCGACGGGCATAACAGTGATGGACATTAGGTTTACCTTGGAGTGATCTGACAAGCAGAAACCACCAACATCAAACCAGAGCTGATCAAAGGAGCCCTTTGGATTCCTGCAAGCCTGAAACATCGTCACCTCCTTCAGTGAACATGCTAATGTGCAATCCTCATATATCACTACACAAATCAACTCAAATAGTAGAGTGAAGATTATTCCAGCACCAACAAAAATATACAGATTAGCCTCACAGCTCATGGATATGGATCACAGCAGCATTCTGAAATCAGTTTAAATTCTCTTGACAACTTGTTGGCTACTAACTGATCAGAACAAAGAAGCCGGAAAAAGATCGAAGTACTTGAAACCTGGCTTAAGTACATCGACATTAATATGAGAACTCAGGTAACAGTTCGTACAGATGAATTTTGCACAGATCATGGCACTATCAGAAAATAAGTCTGAATAAATACATAGTTGATTGATTACTGCAGGGTTTTACGTAGCATGCTGGTTCTAACATGCGCAGAAATGAGCTAGTACAGACCCTAAAAAATTTAGGTAGCTGGTTATAACATGCGCAGAAAGGACCCTAAAAAATATTTTTGTCTCTACTGCTACAAAATTCATATGACCTGGTGGACTACAGATATATAGCACAATAGGACAAGCTAAATAAATAGAAACCTTGGAACTTTTGGTTTCTATTATGAGTGTGCTTAGTCCAGTACAAGCTGCTGCAATGGCAGCTGAAAGGAGAATGCATGATGATTTGTGGTGTGGCTCTTTTATGCTGGGTGCTTATTAGCATCATAAAAAAAACTAAATGCAATTAATTGCTCAATTGTGAAACCCAAACGCATGCACGTACAATAAGAGACCAGCTGAGCATGTCCTATTAATTACCTGCTGCAGAGGTGAACGGTAGAGCGACAGGCCACTGCACGAGCTCCGATCTGTTGAGCGCAAATATTTGTGAGCATATACATGTATCTTGAGATATACTAAACTAAACTATACACATCAGATGCAAAAAGTAGTAGATATCTTAGGAAAAGCAATGGCTCACGGACAAAGCAGCACTGCACCATCTCAAATCTATAAGTGTGCAGTAAGAATATCCAGTTCAGAATGATTCAGTATTACACTGATTCACACATCCAGTTATCAAGGTAAAAATACTCACGTTCATCCAAGAAGATCAAAAACGTGCATATGAATTATACAACTGTAAACCAAAAATAACTGAATATAGCACAAAGGCTTGATGTGTGCAGCTTACAACTGGTGGAATTCAGACCCTAGCAAAAACCGTTCTACCTACAGCCCGAGTGTTGCCATGAGTGTCAAAAAATTTCAATATAACAGGAAAAAAAAATATGATTGTCATCAGACTCTACAATCTTCATGATCTTGACAAACATATTGTTTTAAGCTGGTTAACAAAGAGCCTTTGGTCGCTTGAGCACTTATAGTTTGTATAAACATCTATTGGTTAGACTTTCAAATCTCATGCCATCAATTAAGTCACGAGTGTTCAAAGCAGGCAGCAAACAGTCAGTTCTGAGTGAAATCTAGTATGGTCATACCTCTTAATAAGTACACAGCCCAGTAGCCAGAACTTCAGTCTTCTGATTCTCTTTAAATCTGCATATCCCCTAGGTAACACTTGGAATGATTTCCTGAGCTAGCAACCTGCAAGAAAAAAAAAAGCAGAGAGAAATTTAGATAGCCGGCTGGACTGTTGTAACGTTGCAATGCATCTTTCCAAGTGTTTCTATCATCAAAGCCATGAGTTGATTAATTGACGATAACAAATAGACATGAGTCATAACCACTCACATGATTCTGTTGTTTTGAAAACGCCAACATAGGTTCCATGAAATTATACAATAAATAGATCCAATTATACAGCATGGTGGACCACATATATATAGCACAATAGGAGAAGCTAAATAAATAGAAATCTTGAATTCTTGTGCTTCTACCAATCCTGTAGCCAAGATTCATGGAAGTGATCTAAAAATTAGAGAATCGCCAAACAAAGAACAAAGAAGCAAGGAGTAACATAGCACATTGTCATATTATCGAACACCTAGCAGGCATGCAAAAGGCAACCTCCTGATAAACATGATGGATGCCCAATCGGATAGTCAGTCCTCACCGGCAGCAGAAGTTGAACGGCAGGCGGCGAGGACAGGGTCTTGCAGACCTCCGGGTCGGCGGCCGAGCAGGGGGCGGTCGAGCGGGGCCACCTTGGAAGGCGTGAAGTGGAGGGGCGTCGCCGCCTTGTAGAGGAGGAAGACGCGGAGGCGCCACGCAGCAGGGAAGTCGTCGGAGCTGTAGACGCGCACGACGCCCCCGTCCCAGGGCGCCGCCGCCTTGTAGAGGAGGGAAGAGGGGGGCCGCAGGAGCCCGGACGAGGAGCCGGCGGCCACGAGTCGCGCCGTCGAAGTCTTCTGCTTGTGCTGGCCAGGGAGGAGCGGGAGGACTGGAGGAGAAAGGAGATCGAGAGATTTCCTCGGGGGCGAGGTACGCGAGGATGGCGGCAGTGGCGGCGGCGTGAGCACCGGCCCGCACCCCCGATGCGCAGCGGAGTCCGCGTCCTAGTCTCGCTGGGGAGGCGAAGTGGAGCGCGCGTGTTGGGGGGCGGAACCGTCGAGAACGTGGGGTAGCGGACGGGAAAGGAGAGAGAGCCACGAAGCGGAGCAGATCCGAGCGGAGGCAAACCTACGGCCCTACGGGTAGGGGTGGTAAAGGGCCCAACATTTTGAACTAGAAAATCTAAGGATCGGGCCCTAAAAGAGCCGGGCTCTAAACATATGTATTTTTGAACTAAAAATTTTAAGGGCTTTATTGGACTGTGAAGAGGCCATTAGGGCCATGGCCCATTACCACCCCTGCCTACGGGGGAGGCAGACCCACGAGAGTCCAGACTCAACTTCATTCTTTTTAGATAGTACAGTAGATAAATCAGTGTAGGTGTGTGGAAAACAATTTTCACTTCCAACCAGCTGCTAAGGGGCCTAAGATCAAAATGCTCTCACCTGAGGAATCAATCTTTGCTATTGTCTGCGGAGGAAGGAGTGATGCGGCGTCCACGGGTGCTCGAGATGCAGCTAGGAAGGCGCGCTTTCTCTTGGAGATGTACCTGTCGCTGCCGCTAGCTGGAGATGTCGGCGGCGGCGCTGCTTTGGGTAGGGGCGGCCGCGGGAAGAATGAGGGTGGACGGAGGCATGGTTGGTATTCCCACCGCGACCGCTTCACAGGAGGTGGTGCGAAGGAGGTGAGGGCAGTGGCAACTGGCGGGAAGGAGGGCGGCTCGTCGTCCTCCTCGTCGGAGGTAGCGCCTCCGTACGCAGCGGAGAGGAGATCCATCGGCAATCTTAGCGCGGCTCGTCATCGTCCTCGTCTGGGACTCGCTTGCTCCTCCGCTGCGTGCCTGCGTTTCCAGCGCAGACAGACATATTGGTGGAAGCGATCGACAGTAGTCGCGGCCGGGGCGGAAGGCGGCGCCGCGAAGCCCTACCCGGTGACTTAGACCTTGTGGAGGCGAGGCGATCGTGCGGCAGTTGAAGTCGGCGTGTGGTTGCTAGGTCCTACCGGAGACCGACCGCGACGAGGATTGGGAGAGGAAGGGGTGAAGAGGTGGAGCCGGGCGCTGGTGATATGACAAAGCCAAGCGGAGTCGATCTCTGCGTATGGAGAACGAGCCGGAAGCCTCCTCCTCCGTGGTTCATCTTTCGTCACCGTCAGATGATTTCGGTGCACAGGTGTCGCGCATCGCGGGCGGGGTCGCACCCCATTTCCCCACCTTATTTTAGAGGAATTGAAATCTACCTAATAAATTAGTTATTTAACTTAGAATTTGATATTCCACTATTTTTCAATCATTTTCCAAAATTTATATATAAGTCTATCCTAACTAAATTCATAGAATGGGACAAAAAGTTGAAGACCATAAAGATGTTGTCCCCAGATGCTTCGCCAGGCAATCATGCTTGCCTAATCGGCGCAATGCCGCGTGCGTCGCCGCCGCCCGCCCGCCGTCCTGTTGTTTTCACGGTCGCGGCGAGAGAGACGAGCTCGTTCGTGATAGGATTTGGCAGATTTGGCAACTGCAGGGGCATGCAAGTACCGGCGTGGGGATTGGAAGCGTGCAACACGCGAGTTGCTCAACGCTGATCCGGCCGGATGGTGCGGCGGCATGCGGGTTTCGCTTGGCGCGATGCGCGGCCGGCCGGCCGGCACAGCGTGCGCGGCCGACGCCGCCGATCCGCACGTGGCTGGTCCTCGGATCAAGCAATGCGCTGGCGGATCGGCAGTTCGGCACCCGCCTGCGGCCCTGCAGTGTAATTTGGCTGCAGGAAGATTTGCTCGTCGGGTTGTGGGCTCGATCAGAACCTAGGACCAAAGGTTGGTGTTTAGACTTTGACGACTGCAGGAGCAGGAGGCGGGCTTGGAACCCCACGGCCACATGTGCTCTCGCACGGCCGCACGGACCGGCCGATCCACCGCGTCGTGCGCGCGGCGCGCTGCGGATCGCGGTGCACAGCACGGTGACCAGGGGCACGGCGTGTGCTCCGCTCTGTCGCCGTTCAGACGCGAGGGGCAGGTGAGGTGAACCGAACTGACACTACTACAAAAACGGCTTAAGGCACCGGTTGCAAAGAGCTTTTGGTAGTCTTTGGTATCGGTTTTTTGAACCGGTACCTCCAAAGTGGTACCAAATGCCGGTTAAGTCTTCAAAATTCACGCAGTCTCGTACATTGCTCCTTTACCATCTCAGCTACACAGTTGTTCTGATCGAGAAAGAGATATTTTTCTTTTAAAGTAACCAATGGATGAGCCTAAGGTACCGGTTGATGGTACCACCCGATACCTAAGGCTCCTAAGGTACCGGTTGGTGTTACCTAAGGCTCGTCTATAAGTACCGGTTGGTGGTACCATCCGATACTAATATAAAAATTACCATCCGGTACCTATGAAGAGCCTTAGGTACCGGTTGATAATACCAACCGGTACCTAAGGCTCATTCATAAGTACCGGTATGGTGATGAACCGGTACATAGTATATCTCTATACCGATATTTTTGGGTAGACCTAAGACTTATTTTCTAGTAGTGTGAACGTGCAGTACATACATGTTCCACCATTGCCGCCGCCGAAAGATGCGTGCCCCATTCGTTGTCGACTCGAGATCGAATAGCACTGTAGCAGCAGCATTGGTTTTTGCCAAGTCCAAACGGTGCGCTGTGGAAGGGGAAGAAGGTGCCTGGAAGCTTACTGTGGAACGGTTCCGTCGGTTGCCTCTGCATTGCCGCCACGACACCTCAGCAGCTCCCTCAAGTCCTCACTCCTCAACCTCACTGCTATTTGCACGCGCAGCGTGTTTCTATGCCACAACCGTCAGGTCCTCATCGCAATTCAAAGCTCACGAGAACGGTGGCACATGCGTGGAGGGTGCCACAGTCTGGACTGGTCGTCGCCTCGCGAGATCGAGCCTCCTGTGGGATCGGTCGACGTGTTCTCTGTTCTCTTCTCTCTTCTCTTTTCTTTTCTTTTTGCAAAGGTCTAGCGCCCTGTGTTCGGCCGGCTGGTGGTCTCCTGTATGGTCTCATCAGCAGCAGTTACCACTTTCTTCCGGCCGAGTTCATGCATTGCACATGTCGGCACACACTTCTTTCTGACTTGTCTACAGCGGAAGCTGTTTCAGGCGTACTGAACCCTGACGATCGGATCTGCTCCAATTAAATCGTTTGTCAAACATGTTCCCGTTCTCATGATCACGAGGAGGCGTACGCTTTTGAATTCATACTACCGCTACGTACTCAACGATCTAGTGATTTTCTATAGTGTGGTCAATGTGCAGTTTCTGGATCAGGAAAAGTCAACTCACACACGATCTACACTGTACTTGTTCAATTATGGTGTGGATGATCCATGCATCAGTCCACTGTGCCAATCAATTTTTCTATCCTGGAGACGTGCGCCGAGCGTATGGTGCCATGCGTGGCGGCAGTAGGCATTCATCTGTGCCCATAGGTTGCCAACTGCCGAGACACTTTGATCAGGCTGTAGGTGAGGCCCAGACGATTATATTGCCTGTGGATCTACTCCATGACAACAATTATGGTTTTTTTTAATAAAGAAAAAATTATGGTTGCACCCGTACAGGTACAATGTTCAACCGGTTCAGATAGGTTTTCCGGCGACAACAAGTTCACAGCTTGCCATGCTTGGTCCATACTCCTTGTCCATATAACCCCGCAAGGCTTGCAAGATCTTGGACGAAGTATTTAATTAATGCACATGCTCTAGAAGAATAGGGAAGAGCTTGCATGTTCTAGAAGAACCATCGATTTTGCAGGCTTTGTTTGAAATGCAGCACTCTCACAATGCCCCATGCATGATTTTGTAAAGCTATTTGAAATGAGTCCTGAAATCAACCCAAGAGAACGTACTTCCTCTCAATGTAGCGAAGCACTACTGCGCTTTTCAGTCTGCACAACTAAGGAGAACATCTGAACATGTTTTGTGTTTGTCTGGGCCAAGCTCAACTTGACGTTAGAGGGTTGATGCACTTTGAGTACTTTGTGCTGGGATGGGCAACATTTCCAAGTCGTTGTTCAAAGGGAAGCCCAGATTAAGCTTGCATAGTTATTTTCTTTTCCTCCCACATATTTCGCTTCCCTTCTTGGTGCCCGGCCGTAAATGTTGTAATTCAGGCTTCCCAGTCTTTATTTATCAACTGTAACGAAGTCTCCCTTGCAAAAACCTCCATCGAAGTCTAGCCGGAGTGTTCATGTTGTCCTTTTTCAAAATTCGTAAAGGAGTGTTGAAAAAGCTTGATTATTATAGATCAAGATTTTTCTGGCAATGTGATGAACATACGAAGAAATATAGATTGGCAAAGTGGAGTATTTTGTGTGAACCTAAGAGTATTGGGGGCTTAGGAATTACAAATTTGGAAGTGCATAACGTGTGCTTGTTGAGCAAATGGTTGTTCAAGCTAATGAATGAGGAGGGAATTTGGCAGACTCTTCTTAGAAGGAAATATTTGAGTACAAAGACTTTGGCACAAGTGACAAAAACAGCCTGGTGATTCGCAATTTTGGTCAGGTCTAATGGCCATTAAAGACCAGTTCTTTGCAAGAGGAAAGTTTCAGATTCAGGCTGGAGATCAGACAAGGTTTTGGGAGGATTGGTGGACTGGGCGAGCCCCTTTGATGCAACAGCATCCATCGTTATATAACATAGTCAGGATAAAAAACCAACTAGTGGCTGATGTTCTTTGAACAAGACCACTGAATATTTCCTTTAGAAGAGCTCTAACAGGTGATAAATTAAGGTTGTGGCTTGAGCTAGTGTCTAAATTATTAAGTGTGACTTTAACAGAGGAGAGAGACTTTTTTGGTGGGGCTTGAACAACACTTCAAATTTCACAGTTAAATCTATGTATAAGGATATAATGCAAGCTGAAAGGTTACAGGTTAAATGTACTATATGGAAATTGAAGATACCACTAAAAATAAAGATTTTCTTGTGGTATTAGAAAGAGGTTCTTTTAACAAAGGATAATCTATTAAAAAGAAAGTGGAAAGGGAGCGGCAGTTGTTGCTTTTGTAACAAGGAGGAATCCATTCAGCATCTTTTTTTCGATTGCCATGTGGCAAAAGTTGTTTGGAATGCTGTTTATTTTGCTTTGGGGATAAGACCACCTACTAGTGTTTCAAGCATGTTGGGTTCTTGGCTAAGAGGTTTATCTCTAAACCTTAGAAAGCAACTGTTGGTAGGGGCAGCAGCAATGTGCTGGGCAATTTGGTTGACCCGAAATGATGTAGTTTTCAATCGATCGCTTCCTAACTCGTATTTGCAGGTTATCTTCAGGGGGACATACTGGACCAGGTTCTGGTCGCAACTGTCTAAAGAGGAAGAGAAGAATTTTTTGAAGAAAATCTCTCAACACTTGGAGGGCTTGGCGTTGGAAGTGTACTTCAGAAGAGGATGGAATTTCAATGGCCGGTTGGAATGTTAGCTGGACAAGGCAATCTTCAGAGGGTTGTAGTCTAGCTGTTTTTTTGCACTGGTTGAATCATTTTCAGTTGGTCAGAGTGAGTGTGTATTTTGCAGTCTGCGTACTGCGGGTGTGTTTTGGCTATGGACCTTTCCTGTGATTGGTCGAGGCCGGATTTTCTTTAATCTAAAAAAATCGAAGTCTAGCCGGAGCGAGATTGCCATTTTGGATTTTCGTTGATTTTAGAGGTTAAAGTGTACAGCGAAAGCCACGCAGGGGGTAGTAGGCCGGCTCGGCGTCCACTGCTCGCCAAAAAGCATCCGCAGCAAAAGGAACCAACACAACGGCGAAGCAAAAGCTAGCAATCGACCAGCCACTCGATCAACCACCACGCGCGCGCCCTGCAAGGATCCGGCCAATCTTTGCTGCCATCGAATCCAGACGTCCAAATCCATTCAATATTCTTGGCCCCATGCGTGTACGCTCGGCGCCAAAAGCGCAGCCCTCCTCTCGGTCCCTGACTCCCTGCTGCTTAGTGATCACTACTACTCCTACCTTATTACAGCAGGTATACTGGCTGGCCGGGAGCCGGCCGGGAGCTTGCGTGGCAGATGAGAGAGTGGAGCGGGCAGGGAGTAAAACGCCGACTGAGGCCGGCGGAGACGTTTTCCGCGTCTTGCGATTGTCTAAGCCGCGAGCTGGCTGCGGGACCCACCACCATCCCACGCGCGTTCCAGTCAGCTGCCGGCGAAATCTATAAAACTTGCTCTTAGGCGCCCCATGTCCCCTGTCAGTGCCGCATCAACTTTGCATGCATGCACCCGAATAGGCTAGCTAACCAAACGGTGCGAGATCCAGACAACCCCAGCCAGAACCCACGCATGCGTGTCTGTGTTCCGTGTCTGTGATCCCTGGCCACTACACTCCACCAGCCACGCCAGCTACCTGTTGCGAGCTTGCGATCCGTACGGCGCGATGTGGAAGCCACAGCGAGCGACCAAAATTATTTGCCGCACATGTGCCTGCCTCTGCCTGCTTGAATCTTGACCGCTTGCCGATCGCCATCCCCCAAATGCAGACGCCAACTGCACTGACAGTGGGCTAAACTATGAGCTGCCTCGTAAACTATTCCTGCCCCCGGGTGCCCAGTAGTGTCCTCGTGGAGAAAGGCGACCACCGCACAGCTCCATGAATCATGCCGGCATCTAATATAGTAATCGGACAGAAAAGCCTTGCTGGTCATGTTATCGATGGCGACAGGGCTCGGTGGCGTGTCAGGTGTGCGCGCTCGCTGGGCTCCCAAAACACATGCCCTGCCTCTGCACACAACTGCATTGGCACGGCGCAAGTTAAGGTTCGGCTCCCCTTCTGTTGCCCGTGCCTTTACGGGACCGGCACTACTAAATCCGCGTCACCGATGCGGATCGGAGGATGGATGATTTAGAAATGCACGCATGCAGTTCAAGGGATGCATGCATAAAGAAATGCAGAAAAGACAGCCCGCCAACTAAGGCCGAATCCACGTGGCCGTGTTTTCTTAAAAACGGTAGCAGCTAGCAGGCTCGCACGCTGTAGGAACATAGTGGATTGGAGACCCGGCAGCTCACGGGGTTGCTGTGACAGAATAATACTCCCTCCTTCCCAGTTTATAAGGCATACACGTATATCAAGATTCAAACCTTCTCATCTTTGACCAATAATTTGACTATTAAATTTTTGTTTTTATAATGCAAATTTCATATGATTGGATTCATAATCAAATATAGTTTACAATGATTATAAGCTTATAATCAAAAGTGATATAATATATGATAAATAAATGGTCAAAGTGTTGTTTAGAAGACCGTGTCATGTTCCACCGTGCCTTATAAACGGGGAAGGAGGGAGTAGCTAGCAAGGCAAAGGATCGGACGAAACTGATTGTCTCTGATTCAGGTGCACGCCACATGCATGCATGCATGCTAACAGCAGAATAATATATAACTAGCACGGTGCCCCGCGCAAATAGCGCGGGTATCTAGTTTTAGTTTTGCCAATAATTTTAAATTTACAAAAGTTATATTAAATAAGTTTTTTCGCTAATCTTTTTAATTATTTTTATATACTTTATTTATTTAGTTTTATTTGGTTTAGAAAATTTCCCGCAAAAGCTGTCTTTGTGCTGAAAATGTTTGGTGCTGGTTACTACAATACTTTTCTAAATATTGTTCCTAAACGTATTTCACATTTGACTTGGCGTTTACTTGCAGCCCAAATAAATAATTGTCGCTTACCTATCGTATTTGCTAGCCACATTTTTATAGCCATTTTTTTCTGCTCTGAGCTCATTTATTACGTTCTTGAGAGTTTTGCTTGGGTCGGCGCACAGTCTTTATTGGGATCAAGGTCCAACACCTGCATTGGTAAATGGGTTAGCCAGTGTTAGCCTAAACGTTAAACGATGAACAATCGATCACCTATCATTTAGCAGAAAGTCGGTATACACAGCCGTTTAAACGGCCTTTTAAATGGTCGAAATGGTTTTGTAGTGCTTTACACGACTAATCGGCATATACGGCTACCCATCGAGTAGCATTGAAACGCCATGTAAATGGTGTAAACGGCCATGTACTATTAAACTATATTCCTTTGAATATATGCTTTTGCATGCATTTGGTTATTTCAAATTTGACATTTGTATTTGGGTAGGTGCTTTGTCAAACACTAAATTTAGATCTGTACACTATATTTCTTTAATTGATTAGAAGATGTCCTTGTACGCAATGTTTATAGCTTTCTTCTGTTCCTCACATTCAAAGTCGTCGATTAGCACCTTCAGGCCTTTCCTGTGTGTGACCCTATATAATGCCACATATAATTGACCATGGTAGAAGATCTGTTTAGGAAAATATAATCCGACTGTGTTTAGAAACTGGCCCTGGCTCTTATTTATAGTCATTGCGAAGCATACCTTCTTTTCAGCACAAATGACCACTTAGAGTCACTCCGTGATATGATTTACATCTGTAGTCTCTTTGTGTTTTTTTGGTGACTTCATGTTTCCTCTTTTTAACACCAATCATTTTTGGCAATCCTTTTGACCATGTATGGCTTGTTCCTCAAAAGATTGTTGCTTGGCTTCAGCGTTGCCAACATTTAAGTCTCCAAGTTCATTGATATTGTTAATGTTTTGAGCATTTAACTTTTCTATATCTCTGTTTACCTGCAGTTGCAACAAAAATATTTGATATTTTCAGAGATAGCAAGATATTCAAAAGGAAAGAATAAGTATTTTGATTATAGTAGTACCTGAGTAGGTGAATTTCCTGTTTTGATTGCAATTCTCCTCTTTTTATGTTTTGACATTATTGAATCTTTGTTAGCATTTTTATTTGTATCATTTGTTTTTGTCTTCTTTTCCATATAACATTTTTGCATATTGCAGTCCTTGTGGCTTTGTCTGCAGCATATTCCTTTTTGGAAAATCATAGTCAACATCTGCATCTTTAGGAACACGAACTCTTATTTGATTTAGCACCAGAGTCCTTGACCTTCCTTTTGTTATTTGCTTTATTATCTTCATCTGAATCATCTTCCACTATCAGTGATCTACATCGTCTTTTATCAACAGGATTGAGTTTCCTTTTTGATGAATCTTTTTCTTTACATCCACTTGTATCATTGCTGATTTGTTGCCATCCTCAGCTTGTTCAATATTTCCATCAATGACTGATACTTCTGAGTCATCTTGTACTCAGGGTTCACCAAACCGGTGGGAACCGGTCTGGTTTGGGCCGGTACCAAACCGGTCCAAATTCAAAATTTAAATTTGAATTCAAAAAATGAAAAATTCCCAAAAAATTCCTAAAAATACTTCAAGGTGTGAAAATTCTAATGGTGTCAAATTTTCTCAAAAATTCGTTCATTTAGTATAGTTTGCGGGGATTTGAAGTTAAACAAAAAAAACGTGCATACAAAAGTATACAAATATAATGTAAAAGTAGTACAAAAGAGGGTTGGAGGGTTCATTTAGGCTAAAATATGTTAAACAAATATTTATTTAGTATACTTTGCGGGCATTTGAATTTAAACCAAAAAAGAAAAAAATTTGAATTTGGCCGGTTACCAGTCAAACCGACCGGTTACCGGTCAAACCGGCCGGTAAACCGGTCAAACCTACCGGTAAGCCGTTCCGAACCGGTTGCACTGCGGCTTTTGAATTCAAATTTGAATTCAACCGGTTTGGACCGGTTTCCGGCCAAACCGGACCGGTATACCGGTACCTGACCGCGCCGGTTTGGCCAGACCGGTCGGTAAGGTTAACCCTGCTTGTACTATCATTGCTCTGCATCTTCTTTGTATCATTGCTGATTTTTTTTCACCATCCTCTGATTTTTCATTACTTGCAAACATGTTTGATAACTTTTTGATAGGCGAACCACTTATGACATGTACCTGGTGAAACCATAAATATACAATACAATTAAATAAAAAGTAACAATCAGTAAACCATTTCAGATTATAAAATATGCATTTTACCTCATCTATCAAAGACATGAAAATATTTTTATTTTAGGATAAAGAAAATGTGTTTACCTCAGCTTCATTATCAGAATGTTTTACCTCAAGCTTACCATTTGGCTCATATGTTCTTTTAACTAAATAGTATTCCTTTCCTTGAGTCAAGTTTAATTAGGTCACTAAGGTTGAATCGAAAGATAAGCATTTTTCCACACAGCTGCTGTACAATTTTAGGAACCTCTTCAAATTTTCCATTAAGTGAATCTAGCATGTTTCTTCGTGCTTCATCATCAATATACTACAGGTAGTGTTTGCTGTGTGGTGACTAATTTGAAGTCGAATCTAATATCTATTATAGGAATTTTGTCAACGTAATGGCATGATAATAAAAAATAATTGAAAATATTATTTGGCACAATATTAGTACCTAGGAGTTATTGCTTCTGGACATGTATTGCACTTGCTGCAATGATATTTGTTGGCTATCTTAGTATACATTTTGTGGCAAACATTGCATGGCATGTACCACTACAAATCATTTTGTAGTCGATCAATGTAGCCCTTGATGTAAAAATAAAATCCTGCAATGTAAAATGTGATGGAAGAGATCTGAATGAAAGATGTTTATTTAAAAATCAAGAAAAAAAGTTGAAATTCATGAAGTATTTATTTAAAAATCAAGAAAAAAGGATGAAATTCATGAAGTACCGGATTTGTTGGATTCTCGTGTCTCATGTGGATAATTTGCTGTAAAATTCTGTTATTATAAAACATTTGATCATCTAATGTACCTTGTGTACTTTTGTCTACCTCCATTAGTTTTGGTACATTTTCTTCATATGGAACACTAAAAATATATGGTATTAAGATAAGAAAGAATAATTATGCATAAAAATTAAAAAATTAAAAGGACAACCTCTTTCTTACCTAGAAATAAATTTTCAAGTTTCAGGAATATCCAAATCCTTATATAATCTTGTGTCATTGGTTGTTTTCAGAGATAGCATGCCTACCATTGTAGATAATTAACATGTTAGCTTTCATAAATTTGTATGCATCTTAATGATGTCTTCAGCTTAAAGAACTAATCTTGCAAACCTTCAACCATTGTTGAAGCAACAATTACAACCGTGTGCTTCCCAATAACATATTCACTTAAAGAAAGAGCTAAATATCCACATAATGTTATTTTAACTTTTTGATCCCTGAAATATTTTGTGTCATAGCATTCAATCAATAGTTCAAAGTAATAAAACACTATTTTAAAAAATAATGGTTATGTACTGTGTAGTTTTACCTTGATATGAGAAGTTCAATCTCACGAATATCCTTTTGGCGAGGATTAGCTGAGTTTTCCAATATCGCTCTAGATTCAATTTGTTTAATTTTTGTAAATAACCCCATAACATATGCAATTTAGTGATTAAGTTATGGTACAATTATTTACTATTATAATGCATAATATGAACACTCAAATAAATTATAAAACAATGTGGAAAGAAATTAAGATACACATACCTGTGCATTGCTTATCCATATTTTTCCTTGCAAGCAATATATGTTTAGAGACAAATTCAAAGTAATAGTCTTGAAATTTATCAGAGCAATCTTCCACTTCTTTTGGCATTGTAAAATAAAAACTATTTTCAAAGCATTCTTTAGTGGATGATATCTAGTATCTTCTTGGACTTTTAAATTACTTAGCTCATAGGATAGAACCCTCATTGATCTTTGGTTTATTGTTATTTATTGGATTTTTCCAGATAGTAGCATGAAGGATTGCTCTGATAGGTAAAAGCTGTCGAGACTCGAGAGTTGGTTGACCATAAGGATTGCATCTCGAGCGCATCAAGTTTTTTTCTCTCCTCGGATTCTATGGAAAGAAGAAAATAAAAGATAGAGTGTATTGTGCACCCCAAGACCGGGTTGTTGGATTGGATACAGTTACTTATATATGTATATATTATTGTACTATATATATATATATATATATATAATATGTCATCATCCTGTACATTAGCAGTTTCTATGAGCAAAAGACAACATCGTCTACACAGTGTCCTGCTGGTACAGGCCGGGACAGATCACTGTTGACGACATCTCGGTGGAGCCCAGTCTGATCTGCTAGTCTCGACAGCTTTGGAGTACTTTCGTCTCCTCCTCTCTCACTCTCTGTTGCATTGCTTACTTTAGATCTTCTGCTTTGTAGTTACTCAACAATGTAAATTGTTTTCTTTGGAAATAAAAGTTCGGGTAGTTTTCCCCAAAAATGAAAAAGTTGGCTCGGGTGCCTGAAAATATCAGGCCCCAAGCTAGCTAGGAAGATGGAAAGGCTAGCAGCGTAGCTAACGCGCGCCATCGATCAGATCGATCAGTGCAAGGCTGAGCCTGACGCCTGATGAATGATACTGGACACTGGACCCCCGGCCCGATCCTAAGCCTTTGAACTGATTCATGGCGTGCGTCGATCTCGCTCACATGCATTCCACATGCATGCTGCGATTCAACGGCAGGATGGGGCCGGGGTTGTGTGCTCCATCAACGGACAACGGAAAAGAAAGGGCGGACTACCTGCCTGAACCTGACGGTATAAAATTAAAAACCGGCGAGCATCAGATTGCCGTGTCAGTGTCATCGAGCCAACGCATGCAGATAATAAACTAAACCGGCCGGAGGGGCCAACAACGACGACTTGCGTGCACGGCGCAACATTGGGCCACGTCGTGCGTGCCTTGCAGCTAGTTAGAGAAAAGCAGTTGCCAACAGCATCTGTGGGAGCAGCAGATGACTTTGCTACTATTTGTGCAAGGAACGAGCGAGGAGCGAGATCCCCACATGGCCACACATATGTACGGTGTACCGACGGTACCGTGAGAAAGACCCGGAAACCAACAAACTTAATTTTCAAAAAAAAGAAACCAACAGACTGATGAGCATGTGAGCGGCCGCCCTTTGGAGTTTGGATATGTTTGTGATCGACGCCAGCTGGGGCACCGACTGATTGAGTACAAATGGGCACTGTACAAAACTGCTTCTGACGTACTAATTTAGTGCTAGTGCCGACTAGGGCTGGCTCGGCTCAGCTCGAGCTGGCTCGTTAAGATAGCAAGTTGGCTTGGATCGGCTCGTTATTGTAACGAGCTAGAAGTTGGATTCGGCTCGGCTCGTTCACTAGCTCAAGCTGGCTCATTTGGCTCACGAGCCAATATGAAGTCGTTGGCCTTCTTCTTCCTCCTTCAGATTGTCATTCTGGGCTGCTGGCGGTGTTACCTCTCCATGGTGCATCTCGCCGGGAGGAAGACCAGGGGCAGTGGATCCTTAGGCCGCCGAGTAGTCGGAGCCTGGAGCGGCCGCGTGGGGCCGCCATGAGATGCGCGGCGCGGCGCCGTGTGACGGAATCGCCAAATTAAAACTCTAAATTAAGCCTAATGGCCGTCATTTGAACACATCATGTGCATTAGCTTAATGATTTAATTTGACGGTCCTTTCTCAACCCACGGCCCGATCGAAACAACACTGGTAGTCCCACGCTAAGGCGGACGCAGATGGTACAAGCACGACATAATTTGAAAATACAAGAGTAACATACGATAATAAACAACGTGTTTTACAAACCTGGTTTAAATATGTACATAATTTACAAGCCTTGCCACCATTAAAACTAAAATTTACACCGAAGAAAGAGCTACACTACTCTACTACTAGGTGCCCTGGCATAACACACCGGTCAGACCGGTTCATCCAACCGGTCAGACCGGTCTGCATGGAGATCCCCATGTAGCCACCGGTCAGACCGGTCCAACCAAAACAGACAGGTTGCACACTCTGCCCACAAGTGTGCAACCCAACAATGTTGTGGGGCCCAAAACAGTTGAATCAGGCTCAACCGGTCAGACCGGTCCTTCCAACCGGTCAGACCGGTCCGGCCCAAGCTGACAAGCAAAGTTTTGGTTTAGTGATTTGTCGTGTGAATTAGAACTAATGACCATGATTAACTTAATTACCAAGGATCTGCACCTGGGTGTTACACGCCGCTGCCTGCCTACCTAGCTGGCCTACCAGAGCTAGGTAGAGGTGGAGGCGAGGGAGGGAAGGGCGAGGAGGGGGAAGGCGGGTCGTGGGTGGCTGGGCGCCCGTGCGGCTGCCGCTCTGCATGGCCGCGGGGGAGAGGGCCTAAGGCGGCGGGGCTCTAGGCCGTCGAGAGGTCGGAGCTGCGGCGTCGCGCCCCCGTGCTTCCGTGTGGCGGCTGGGGATGAGGCTGTGAGGGGGGATCGGGGGATGGCTGTGAATATGTGATGGGCTGAGGGACCGAGAGATTGAGATAAGAATTGGGCTAGTATGGGCCGAATTTCAGTTGGGTCGTAGTCTCCGGCTCGTTTTGGCTCGCGAGCCAGCTCGAGCTGGCTCATTAACGAACCGAGCTAAATACTTAGCTCGGCTCGTTAATATTTTCTAACGAGCCGAGCCGAGTCGAGGCACTAATGAGTTATTCATCCAGCCTTAGTGCCGACCCCGTACAAATGCAGGCACAGCCAGGCATGTGTTTCCACCCTTGCATTGCTGGATCTGTCACACATAGTCATTAACACCATCATTATTGACCCATTTCCTAATTTCCATGTCACCTGTAACTGGTATCAAAGTAGAAAAATGCTGGTTAAAAAATATTAGTATTTTGGTGGAAATATTTTTCTTCTATCAATTTCGTAGGTGGGTCTACACCTCCTTTCGTCTAACCTTTGGACTATCAAGTAGAGTCTCCGTTAGGGGTAAGGTGGGCCTAATATTGGTGAGAAAATATTTTAATTGTTTCAACTTTTATAGTATAGAAAAGTATAATTAACATTTTCTCCACTACAAGAAACTTATTAATCTGTGACGCTCAATCCTTGACGATATCTTGAAAACCGTCACAGAGGTGTGACGGTTAGGGCTAAGGGAAATGGCTGTCACGTGACAAACTTCGGCCCTGTTTGGCTGGACTTTTGGCCTTTTGCAATGGCTTCAGCTCCGGCTCCTGCAGGAGCCCTACTAAACGTTTTTTATGAGGAGCTATTTTTAGTGGGAAAATAGAGGCGACGGCGTTTTGGAGGAGCTACAGCTCCAGCTCCTTAATTAGAGAAACCCCTCAGGAGGAGTGCTGCCAAACGCCCTTCATCTACACCATGAGCAAAGGCTGCGGATCAAAAAAAATTTTGAAGGTCACCGGGAGGGGAGAGAATCACCCACCTGAATTTCATTCATTGGCCCTGAAGCGGCCCAACAAATTGTTTAAAGAGTTTTACAGCATCTTGAACTTGTGATTACATTGCGGATTCAAAGATGGTACACCAGAAAAATTTAAAACTTAAAAGCGATAGTGACATAAATGCTGTCACTTTAACTACATATTTACCGCCTTACTTTAACCAAGAAGCTAACATCGGAGTTGCCCTGGTTTTGCCACTACTTGACTGGCAAAATGGCGGGAAACCAAGGACAACAAAAATTTGTGTGTTGAGTGATTCGGTCAAAGCAGCGGGCAACGGTGCAAATAAAGTTGAGAGAGATACTAGGACAAATATGTCCCAGCAGAGACCAAAGTTAGGACACAATTGTAGTTGCAGATGGCCCAATTTAAAGCTCTGATGGCATACTGCACCAAGCAGAGCAATCAAATTGGCTCGCTAGGCGCACCATAGTGTGCTGCTGAAGAACCCGGCCATCATCGAGCTCGCACCAACCTGTACGTACAAATCGCAAAGCAAAGATCCACCGATCGAGCACTGCCTGTGGCCTGTGCAATGATGGTGTTGGGCTTGGACAGGATCAATCTACAGCCTAATGCGCACATGGGCGTGTTGCGTTCTTCCGCGCGCGTCTATGGACCATCGCGCATTCATTTCGTTCGTCGGGCCGCGATGGATTGAGCGAGCGGGAGAGGCACGCCGAAAGTGCCCTCGGCGCGCGACATATATGGGGCACCAACTAGCACATTACCAATAAGGTAGTGCTGGGCCACACGCACGCCGCTGTCTCTTCCAGGGACGGACGGGACAGGAGCGACCGAGCGAGCATCATCGATCAAACAGACAGGATCGTCGAGCACGGTTGCTGATAAATGAGCGCCCCGAGATCTGCAACCTGTGGGACTCATATTAATTGAAGCGCTCGATCGCCGTGCTTCGAGCCTTTTCAAATGGTCCCCCGGCCCGGCCGGTGATGGCGACGCGCCATCAAGCAGAAACCCAGCACCGGACGTGCCGCGGCGCACGTCTGCATCCATCCGTTCATGGCGCTGCCTGTACGAGCGAGCGTACCGTTTCGTGGCGCGCGGCGGCGTCGGCGGCCGCTGGCCCGCGCCGACGATCGCAGGACGGCAAGACGGGGAGACCACGGGTCCACGCGCGCGTGGCCTGGCACTGGCAGGCAGCTCGCAGCCAACGCTAGCTGCCACAGCGCTGCCGGTTCCGTCGCCGTGGTGCAGGCGTACGTGGATCCAACGACCGGCCGGTCGCGTGCAGAGATCAGATCTCCAGCCGCGTCGCGTCGACCGCCGGGCCAAGGCCAGGCCACTCGATCGACCGGCAGCGTCGTCAGATATTACGGGTCGAGATTTTCGCGTGAACAAGCTGCTTAGTTGAGAGGATAATTGAGGCTAACCTACGTCCGCACGGGCAGACGAATCTCGGGCACCTTTCGTCTCCTCGTCTGGCCGTTTCCGGGCGGGCCCCGCGGATCGTCAATCACTCGGGTCCCCTCTGCTCTCCCGTCATGTCAGTCCCATGAGGCGGGACCCTGACGTGATGGCGACGCTGATGCGGGTGCAGGTGGGTGTGGACCGGTGGCTTTGTCCGGATGGGGGAATCGGCAGCGGGCGGGGCATTTATTTAGTTGCAAAATTCAAAATTTTAAAACTATCATTTAAAACTATATATCGAAGAAGAATTTTGTATGCATGAAATATTAAATCTATATGAAATAAAAAAATAATTCATAGTTTGCTTGTAAATTACGAGACAAATCTAATGAGTCTAATTAGGCCGTGATTAGACACTAAATTGCTACAGTAACCATACGCTAATGATAGATTAATTAGTCTCATTAGATTCGTTCGCGATTTACGGACGGAATCTGCAATTAGTTTTTTAATTAATATATGTTTAATACTTCAAATGTGAAAAGATTCCATTTCAAAAACTTTACACTGGCAACTAAACGAGGCCATGTGGTTTCCGCGCGAAGGAAATTGTTATTAGGTCCACATGGGCGATTTGGGCCATCACTCCATCATCAGAAATTAACTAAACAAAATATTTACAGCCCTGAAAGAAGATGTAGTTTTTTTTGCAGGTAAAAGAAAATACAGTTAGGGTGTGTTTAGTTGGTGAAAAAGTTTGGGTTTTGATATTGTAGCACATTTCGTTGTTACTTGACAAATAATGTCCAATCATAAACTAATTAGACTTAAAAGATTCATCTCGTACTAATCAGTTGGACTATATAATTAGTTATTTTTTTCAACTATATTTAATGCTTCATGCATGTGTACAAAGATTTGATGTGACGGGTACTGTAGGAAATTTATTGGGAACTAAACAGGGCGTGGTAGCCGTTTTGCCTAAAGACGATATGCATGTCGGCACCACAGCACCGCGGATAATTTGGAGATTTCTATTTATCGCGCAAGCTACCAGGCGCCGTCCTGTCGCAGAAGCTGACGCCCTACTCTGTTCTGTTTCTCTTCTTACTTTCCTTTCTCTGTCGGCATTTATTTCTTTTTTTCTATCCGCTAACAGTTACAAATAAAATAAAATATTTCAAACAATCTGAAACGATTAAAAAGTTCGTTGAGAAGTTTGAAACACAAAAAATGTTTCGAACAGTTTAAAGAATTTGTTTAGAAACAAAATTGAATGTTTCAAACTAAATAAAATGCTCCGAATATTCTGAAAAGATTAAAGAACTTGTTTCAAAGTTTCAAACAAAATTGAATGTTTTGAACAAAATAAAATGTTTAGAACATTCTAAACTTTTTCTGCAAAATTTCAAACAAAATTGAATGTTTTCAAAATATTCGGAACCTTTTTTTCTAAAACTTTCCCAATAGTATTCTTTAACTGACGTGATTTAGATTTCATTTGTTGAAAAGATTTTAAATTGTTTCATGATTCCAAAACAATTTTTGCAGTTCTTAGGTCAGAACATTTAAAAACATTCCATTTGTTCCAAAACACTAAATTGACAGTTCTATGTTCGGAACATTTATTAATGTTCAATTGTTTCAAAAACAAATTTAACAGTTCTTTGGTTGGAACATTTAAAAATGTTACAATGTTCCACAGCTCCAATTGAAAATGTTCAAAGCGCCAAATAAATTAAAAAAGTTCTCAACAATTTCACAAGTTCAAAACATATGTAAATTCATGTATGTTAGGAACAATTAGAAAAGTTCGAAACATTTGGAAATAAATTTTAAAAGTTTGAAACATTTGCAAATTCATATCTATTAGGAACAATTAGAAAAGTTCAGAACATTTGAAATAATTTTTAAAAGTTCAAAACATTTGTAAATTCTTACTTTTAGAATATTTACACAAAATTGGAGGAAACTTTCAAAAATAAATTTTGAAAATTGTTTCATACTATGAAGCATTCAAAATTCTTTCAAACATACTAGTTCTTGGGGAACAAATAGTAGTCTTTCAAATCTATACTGTAAAGATCGCAAACAATTGAAAACGTTTCTCACCCATATCGGGTCCACTGTACCCCTCACGCTAGACCCACCTGTCAGGATCGGAGGAGGGTGCGGCAGAACCGCCTGAATTATTCCGGCTCAAGTGCGCAGGCCATCACCATAAAGGCAACACCGGCTCAAACGCACTTCAAACGGAACAATCCTTGGTCTGTCGGGTAACGTCCCGATACAACCACCGGTTCTCGGATCGAACAAGCATACCCCGCACGAAGGCGAGTCCAGAGATATTACAACCACAAGTTTTACATCACAGGCATAAAAGTTATTACAAACCAGTTCTAAAGTATTATTACAAGACCAACCTTAGTAAACAGTTATACAAGCCATAACTTAGGTTCAGAGTTTAGACAGCGGAAAATAAAACATGACGGCTACAACACGTCGCAAAAGGATACCAGGCTAGCCCAAGCATGGTATCACTCGCCATAGTCATTGCCGGTCGAAGACGTGTCCCACTCTACGGACCAGCCAGGAGGCAACGAGCAAGGGTAGGTCAAGCTAGCGATTTGCTCCTCAAAACTCATACCTGAAAAGGTTTTCAACAGCAAGACTGAGTATTCTAATACTCAGCAAGACTTAACCGTCAACGGGTCTAAGTAGCCCACTATAGCTAGACTATGCAGGGTTTGTAAGGCTCTGGTTTTCCTTTTGCTGAAAAGCAATAAAGAGTAGGTCCTTACTTTCAAGTTTTAGCCTTCAAGATTCTAGTTGATTTAACCATTCTATGTAAGCAACTACTACCCAAACATGGTAGAAAACTAAGCAAACAACAAGATTGATAAATAATATTGTTGCTCTTATTACTCTGTGTGGCAAAGGGATCGAGCAGTCTCATATCATCGTGAGAGGCGGACGATTCTGAATCGAAATTCAACCTTGCAAGGATAAACCTAGCACACACGTCTGGAACACCGTCGGGTCGTTCCCCAAACAACCGTTGACCTTTCTTTCCGGCTTATGGATAGTGCCACTCTCCCCGACTACAGGGCTCCAAGGTCCACCCGTGTCCGGTCCACCCTTGTCCCTAGAAGTCGTAGTGTTGCGCAACATAAAAATAAACCTATCCCTAAGAGAGAGTGGGAGGTATATCCACTCCCCGGTCCAATCGGCTACTAGGCTTGCCGCGTACCATATTTACGGCATATGGCTAGTACTTTCAAAAACTTAACCACCGCTACCACACACCGCGACCTTAGCAAGTTCATTAACACAGACGGGGTCTCACATAAAGTCATGATGTCGAACACAACCCCGTCTGTCATCCTTATATTGATAACAGAAAGGTAAACAATCAATTCCTATAAAACTCGCGAGTGACAGGCAATCACTCGACTTTTACCGGTCCTATAAGCTTAGCAAGTAGTCGAACTCAAGTCTAGTATTCAGTACATAGGTTCCTAGGATCATGCATCTAGGGTTTCAATTTAAATCCTAAGAACTGTAAATGCACAAGTAAATAATACAGTAAATGATAGTAATTTAAAATATAGGTTATGTCCGGGGCTTGCCTTCTCGGTAGTCGCTAGCTAACACAGCCTGGGGTTCTTCCGAACTTTGGTTCGGGGCTTCAGTTAGTTCAGCTGCGTTCACCTGGACTTCTGGATCACCTCCGTCAGACTCCGGGATCAACTCGTATGTCCCGTCCGATAAGGCAGTCGTGTCTATATGTAATGCAAGAACAACATTATAATCACACAAGGGCAATCGTTTATAGAGTAGTTAAATAACAAAGTTAACTACACAAGGCATCATGATCAACAGCACAAATGAAGTGAACTACTCCATAAACAAGTAGGGGTGGTTTTCTAATCAAACAAAACATGGTTTGCTAATAAATTAAACACTCAGAGCATAACCAGTAATAAATTCTGCCAAAATTACACTAAACAGAACATGAATGAAGTAATCTACCCTGTAACAATCATGTCATAACATCTAACCATTTAATCAGAACAAATCCATCATTCAGACAGCACATAGAACAAACTTGAATTATACAGGTCAAACTAGAACAAAGCAGAAGCTCAAAATTTAACAGGAGATCTACACATAAATGAACTAGCTACTGTGAATTTTTTATGATTTTATCTACACAGAAATAATTATGAGAAAATAAACAAAACAGAACAACAGATTAGCAAGATTCATTTTTAGCTCCTGTTCTAGTCATGAACTGATGCTCAAACTTCCTGGAAAAGCTAATCTACTCAATAAAAACAAGCAGAAATATTTTCATGATTTATTACAAACAGAAACTATTTACCATAAATAAAGTCTACTAAACAAGGGTTAAAACAAATAAACAGCTACACATGAGAACTGATCATGAAATTTTTATAGAAAAACTAGTGTCACATGAGTAAACTACCATAAACATTCCAGAGCAAGACAAGCTTTCAATCATCAGATAAGAAAAAGATTAAATAACTAGCCTTTATTTACCTAGTGACACAAAACCACTTGGACAGCAAAAACTTTCAACAAAAGCCTAACATATTATGATTCTACTGCATAGATATCTTCAAGAGGATTCCAAAACATCAAGATGTTCTATTTTACGAATTTTCTACGAATTGATATTGAATTTCAAAGTTCACTGAAAATCATAACAAAGAAGTCCCTATATGCACTATTCATCTGAGTCACTGACAATTCAAAGAACACCCTGGGTTTTACTTCCTTTCAACCCGAGGTCCCTGGGCCGGGTCAGAGAGGGGAGGCGGGGTTTGACCGGCCAAATCCCGGCGAGGGGCTCACCGGCGGCGAGGGTGGAGGGGTGTGGGGGCCTCACGGGTTCAAGGCACACCTCTGGGTGGTCTAGGGGTGCGGGGAGGGGCTCGGAGGCGGCGGTTCGACGGCGAGCGGCGGCTTGCGGGCTCGGAGCACGGCGGCGGGGTAGCTCCGGTGAGGTTTGGGCGAGGGGCTGTGGTCGGGGAGCTGCGCGGGGGCGATGCGGTGCTGGCTAGGGGGTCAGAGCGGGCGGAGGAGCGGCGGTGAGGCGGCTCCGCGGTGGGGGTGAGCTCGCCGGGGTTCTGTGGGTGGCGGCGGCGGCGTTCCGTGGCGTGGGAGCGAGGAGAGAGCAAAAGGAGGAGAGGAATAGGTCGCTGGGGTCTTTGAGGTGCTCGGGCGCGTGCTAGAAGGGGTCCTGGAGCTCTGCCCGGGGCTATCCACGGCGTCATCGCGGTGGCGGCCACTCGGGTGGCTCTGCGCTCGGCGGGGGCGCGTGGCTTGGCGAGGAGGCTCCAGCGCGAGGAAGGGAAGGCGGCGGGAGCAGCAGGGCGACGCGTGGAAGCCAGCGCGACGCAGAACGCGGGCGGGCGGCCTCTCCACGGCGCCGGCGACACTGCACAGCGGCGGCGACAGAGAGAAACAGAGGAGAGGAGCTGGAGGTGGAAGAAAGGGTTGTTTTGCAATTTCCAAAAATTCCAGGGGCTAAACTGTAATCTAGCAGTAACTTTCAAACCAGAGCTCAAATGAAAAAGTGCTCAACATGAAAGTTGCTTAACTTTTCAAGATCTACAACTTTGATGTTGTGCAAAAATTTATTTGACTAAAGGATAGAGAGCTAAATTTGAAAACATAGAAGGGAATTTGAATTTAAAGGAATTTATCTTTTTCAATGAAATTTCAATTCAAATTTGGGCTGATTTGAAAAGTTTTCTGCCATGTAATGATTACACCACATTTTGCAAAAGCACCCTCCACAAAAGCTATAATTGCACACCCAATTCAAAAATAACTGCAGAAGTACCTTGCATAAAATCATAATTACACATATAACCTTTTATAATTACAAAAAGGTCCTTTTTCAAGTAAAATGAGCACAAGATGCATACAGTGAGTGCAATTTGATTGTGCAAACACCTAGGGTGTTACAGAGGGAGAAAGGGTAGATCCATAAAAATTGAGAGTTAGAAAGGGTTTCTGCCCAAAAACTAATAGTTTTTGTCACCCTCGTCCGGTTTACCCGCGGGTCATACCCGCGTACCCACTGTTTTTTTTTTTTGCCAGACGCCGGCAGACGACAAGGACTCGGGCCGTGCGTGGTGGGGACGAGATCACGAGATGCTGCCGGACGCCGGCGGCAGCCGCGAACTTCGCATGCGCGTCCAGGGAAGGAGGTGCTGCGCTGCGGGGACGAGAGGTCAGTGGGCAGTGGCAGCCGCGGACTCTGCGCGTGCGTTGAAAGGAGTGGGTGCGGTACCCCGGGGACGAAACGCCGGCGGTGGCCGCAAACTCCAAGCGCGTGAGGTGGGGACGAGACGCTGCTGGACTCTGGCAATGGCCGCGAACTTCGCGCGCGCGTGGTGGAGACGAGACGCTGCCGGACGCCGGCGGCAGTCGCGAACTTCGCAAGCGCGCGAGGGAAGGAGGTGCTGCGCTGCGGGGACGAGATGTCGGCGGCAGCGTGCGTTGAGAGGAGGGGATGCGGTAACCTGAGGATCAGACACCGGTGGTGGCTGTGAACTCCGCGCGCTCGTCGCGGGTACATGCAGCAAGCGCGGAGCGGTGGCAGGGTGGCGACGGCAGCGTCCAGGGTTGGCGCGCGTGGGAGGCGAGCGCAGGGGCGCAGCTTCGACGGGCGCATGGGGCGCCATTCCGGCGAGCGCGCAGGGTAGCGGCACGGAGGCGGCGGAGACGCGGCGGCCAAAGCTGAGAGCGAATCGTACCGTCGAGCAAGCTTTCGAGAAAGGTTGCAGAGGCACGGGTATGAAAGGGGTGAGAAAGGAGGGGAAACGGAAGGGGGCATGTTTTTTCCCCCCGGCTATTATATGGGCCAGTTGGGTCTTAAATTTAGTGGGCTATATATTTACAATTTTAGGAGTTTGACCAAATCAGCTGGTTCAATCTATTTTCAAAAAGAAAAAAAAACGATTCAATCTAATACACGTTATAATTTTGTCCATGACTCAATCTTGTATCACGATCTTGTTTTATATCTACTTCCAGGTACACCATCCCAATTATTTAAGGATCACCTTCCACTTTTCGAACCAATGGTCCTGAAGAGGTATACCGCATACGAACCGGAAACTTAAAATAAGTCATCGATCTACATTCCTCGTACCACGTTCCTCGTACATACGTATTGGAAACTTTTATGACCAAACGGGGTGTTAGTTATTTTCTTAGATAATTGCTAGATATATGCTGACATAATTAGGAGGGGAAGAGTCATGATCTTTCTCAAGAGTTAAGACACTAATCTTGATGATGTATAATGCAGCCACTAAAAAAGTTATTTGATGGGTCTTATTAATTTTTTTTGTTTAATAAATTTTTAAAGTACGTGCGTGTCACACGTACATTTTACTAGTATATAAAAAAATATACATAAAACTATGCTTTTGTGCAACAGCGACATACGCAATAATGAGCCTTCAATAGGGCCTAGTGCTTTTTCCGCAACCGTCAGCGCGCGCGTGGTCGCGTCCGTCCGCTTGCGACCGAACCTGCAAAACTCACAAAAGGTGATAAATAGACGCCCCCTATAGTTTGCAGTCACGACTGAATTGTACAATTCCAAGTTTCCAACTGTCGGGAAAGGATAGGACGGTGGACAACCATTCCTGACGTGTTTGCCTCTTGACTATAAACATTTTTTTGAGAAACTTGACTATAAAGTACTTGTCCCAACTTTGCCATGCCTAAGGTTAGAAAAAGTTTGATCGGTGCAGACACACTTTGGTTCACATGCAAATGGTTAAAAAGGACGTACAAGGCTATTCTCTATGAGTTTCTGAAATGCTGCAAATATTATGGTGAAGTAAGGTTTGGTGAGTTTGCCGGAGTTTATTATGGCAAATAGCGCCGCGAACTAAACTAGCCATTTGTGTTGCACTCATACACGGACGGTGTGACATATGCTTCAAAAATTGGTGCACTAATTAATTATCGTCCCACTATTATGTGTTGCCATTCAATATTTTACCCCTGAAATAATTCTTGAATAATCCTACACAGTCTTCACATTTGAAACTGTGAGGCGGTCCACTTATTAGCATCCGAAAGCCGCGTGCTCGTGTACATTAGCCAAAGACTGTTAGGATGACCTACTCCCTCCTTCCTCGTTTATAAGGCACACACGCACATCAAGATTCAAACCTTTCTATCTTTGACCAATAATTTAACTATTAATTTTTTATTTTTATAATGTAAATTTTATATGATCGGATTCGTAATTAAATATAGTTTACAATGATTATAAGTTTATAATCATAAGTGATATAATATATGGTAAATAAATAGTCAAAATATCATTTGGAAGACCGTGTCTTGTTGCACTATGCCTTATAAACGAGGAAGGAGACTACAAGTTAAAAGATAGAAGATGGCATGGACACGCCAATGCCAGATAGGGAGGTTTTTCGCAGTCGTTATCTGTCGTTTTTAGTTTTTTCTTTGTTGGACATGTCGATGACATAGCCTTTTGGGTTAGTTGGATCCATGCCACTACAACTTCTTGAAATTGGATTTCATGTTGAAATCCATGCCATTGAGTGGCATGATTTTGAACATGAAACTCAATTTCACGGAGTTGTGGTGGCATGAATCAAATTTTCCCTAGCCTTTTTGCCTTGGACAGCTGTCAATTACTGAACCCACATCGTTATACGGCTCGAGGGCAATCCACGTTGTCTTGGACTAGCCAGATTATCCCAAGGAAATAATGGTGGCACAAGAACATGTGGCCTACGCGATGGGTACATTTGTATCCTAGCAGTCGGCTTGGAGCTGTATAGGGGGAAAAAGTTTGTATTTTCAAATAAACTCTGTACTATGTACTAACAAGGGACAAAAGAAAAGAAAAAACTCCACACTAGTAGCTTGAATAGAATCGTGAGGTGGACATGCCGATAGGAACAAAATATTTTCTGCCCTGATGGCGCCTCATGCCGCGCTTGTAATTTTGGACAGCAGCTAGCTAAGATGGGGGCGTCATGTCAAGACTCAAGACGATGGAGTCCAGGGGACGCCAAAGAAGCTGGCTCTGCTCTGCTCTGCAAGTGGAGGCACGGCTTCAGCCTGCGACGGGGACGGACGACGAGCTTTCCAGCGCGGCTTGGGCAGCCTGAAGACGCTGTTTCCGCTGCGACAAGGATGATCGATTAGCAGAAGTCCATGCTACAGCAAGCTACAAATAGCTAGTAAATCATTAACCTTCATGTTTGAATTCCAAAAAAATAGTAAAAAAATAACCACATTTCAACAACCTATGTGGCATCGCCCGGACAAACACCATCACTGCCAACCGTACTCAAAACTGACACACACACCCCCTACGAACAAAATACATGAAAATAGATGATAAAAGTTATACATGCCAAATGATTATTAAATGCCAACTTTCATGATCAGACGGCATTGGGTTATAGTTTTCATCCGCGTCACACGTAGCAAAGTCTCTATCTCGAATTCTACTTTCTTGAATGAAATTATGAAGAGCCATGCATGCTACAATTATTCTAGCTTGCTTACGAGTTGGAAATTTTGGTATATTCAACATCATCTTAAATTTCATTTTCAAAACTCCAAAAGACCGCTCTATGACATTTCTAATCCGGGAATGTGCGTGATTAAAGGTCTCTTTCATACCTGCCGGTGGCGGGCCGTTCTATCAATGCTCCACATGGTACCTTGTACACCGATATGGAGAATGATAACCAGGGCGGTTTGGGTACCCGCACCAACTACATAATACTTCCCTACATATTCAAGTGCATAATGTGAACCTCATGTATATATGACCAACGAAAATTAAAAACCTACTTAGAGGGCATAGACAACACATTACCTGGAGGTGGATGTGGAAACTTGTCATCAAATTTGCTCATTGCATCGTTGAATACTCTCATATGGTGAACAGAACCAGGCCATCCCGCAAGCACAAATGTAAATCTCATGTCAAAATCACAAACAACAAGCACATACTGTGAAGTGTAGTTGTGTCTGTTCAAATGCTGCACCATCTTCCCTTTTGCAACAACCATCTTTATGTGTGTACCATCTATTGCACCTATACAGTTATTGAAGTGTGGCAAAAAATTTGGATTTTCTAAGTTAGGGTGGACTGTTGAAAATTCTGGGTCCTTTGGAGCAATAATGTCGGCTGCTAGCTTCAGGATACTAGTCAGAACTGTGTTAAAGGTTCGGCTAACTGTCTTCATCGATCACCTAAACCGATCCTCAGCCTGCCTAACCGGCTGTGGTGCACCAACAATACATAGAAACATAGCCAAAGCCTCGACGGATGACATTCTTGATGACGATTTCAAGCCATAGGAGTCAACCAATATGTTATGTAGTCTATTAAACAAAGGCCTCTCAACTCTAAACATGTTGTAGCAAGATGTGTCACGTGCTAGTGTCCTCCAAACCCATTGTATCCCGGATTCACCTTCTATCCTCTTTGGTAGTTTGTCAAAGTGTTTTTCGTAATACATACCGAATATGGTGGCTGTCTGCACCATAAATTCTTGACTCCTCTTCAAATTGTTGCGGGCCATGGCAACAATCTCATCCTCACTAGATGTAGCACTTTCTTCCCCACTTGCTTCATGCTTGCCATCCTAATTGAAGAAATGAAACAAAATGTCAGAACATGAATCAAATATAAGACAACAGCAATGAATATTTATTTCAGCCAACAGAATGCATGCAACACATATAAAACATTCATTACATATAGCACCCAAAGTTTCATGACACTAAGATAACATAAGGTCCATCATAGCAACACAACTAAAGGTTCATGACACAAACAGAACATAAGGTCCATCACAGCAACACAACTAAAGGTTCATGACACAAACACAACAAAAGGTTCATCACAGCAAAATCTTCAAATTGAGTCTTGCTCTTCCAATGAACAGCCCACAGACAAATTGCCTATCTAAGACAAATTATTATCCTTGCAATATGTCTGAATGTAATTGAGCCTTGCTACTGCATTGGGCAGCCCACAGAAGAATTGTCTCTGGAATGGATCTTTGAACATCCTGCCAATTGCATAGACCTCGACACCGTCATCTGCTATCCCACACTCAAATGCCAACTCTTGACACCTTTTGATTAAATTCTCCTCCTCTTTTTTGGATTTCAGTCTTGCAGAATGTGCTTGTTGGAGAGCTTGGTGGCTAACATCCACAGACTCGGTGAATTTTGTGGCTATCTATTTCATGATCCTAACCATTGCGCTCCTTGTTTTCTTAACTGGACTTGCACCTGTGCTGATAGTGCTACTTGTACTCATAGGGGTGCCCCCAAAGTCATCTGCATCCTCTCCCCCATCATCTTCGGCATCCTCATCTGCCTCATAAAAGTCTTGCCCAGGAATATATGCTGTAGTCCCATCCACAGTGTTACCATGAAACATCTCTTCAAGCTCAACCAAATATGGGGGAGCATCATATTTTAGTTTGTTCAACTATGGTTTTCCCTGTAGTAAACAACATTAAGGTCAGGTAAGCTAAATTGATGAAAGCATTAAGGTGGAGAGACTTAGCATAAAAGGATTGATGAAAGCACATAAAAGGAATGTACCTTTGTTTTTTTTTCTTCCAAAATTGAGACTCAGCATCGATAGTGCCATATGGTTTTCGGCCTAATCCAGTATGTGCTTGCAAGAAGCGCCAAAACGAGTACAAACTTTTCAGTTGGGTAAGTTCATTCTTCATCTGCTGCCTATCATGATTAAGTCCAGTTTGCAAGTAATAGCCATCGATTATAGCTTGGTACCCAGACCCATTCATTTGTCCACCAACATAATTTCCTAAACGTAATTGCTCAATGCACAATCTTAAGAATTTAGCACAATTTTGGTCACACCAATTTGCCTTGGTTCTTCCTATCTAGAAGAGAAAAAAAAAGAAATAACCTTCAGGAACATGATCCTATTTACTTGAGAATTAAACATGCATGTCAGATGAGATTACCATAGAACCACCAGAACTGCTGAGGTGCTCGTTGATGTCGTCATCTTTGTCTTCAGATTCTATGTTCTCGTATGCGGCCGCCTGTGCTTGTTGATGACTGGTACTGTCAGTGGATGCAGCTCGACCACCACCACAACCCCTGTCATTTCGTCGGCTGCTGCCACACGCACGTTGACGAGCCGGGGCCGACATGGTTGCACCATTGCCTCCGACGCCGGCAGCCCGCCTTGGCATGGGGCCGCCATGCCCTTTAGCTCCAGCAGATCCCGACCCCGTGGCACCGAAGTTGAGCTGCCTCCCACGAACGGGAGCCCTACCATCATTGCCGCATGGTGCGTACCCCCAGTGTACGAGGGGCGCGAGGTGGAGGGAAAATGGAGGCCCGTGGTGCATCTTGGCCGTCCTCCGATTGAAGATAGTTCGAGTAATCCGCGAGATGGGCGAACTCCTTAGCACCCGGCTAGGAGTTGAGGTCCAGTCCTCCAAGGCCTGCCGCCCCCCGCCGCCCGGGGAGCATGTACGCGTTCGGTCGCAGACGCTTGGGAGAAGAGGTTGAATCCGGTAGCGAGGATCTTGGATCGGAAGGAAAGTTGGAGAAGAAGTTGCGGGAGCCGTCGGCCTCCATCTCCACCATGGGATGTCGACCACGGCGACGGGAGGAGCGGATCTGGTGCTTGTAGACCACGGGCGGCAGTGTGGGTGGAGCAGGTGGGACGGCGGCGATGGAAGCCCCCGGCGGTGGAGCAGGCCCTGGGTGGGGCGGAGGCGCATGTGGATGAGGGGGGCGGCGGCGGTGGAAGCCCCCGGCGGACAGGGAAGCGCCGCCGCCTACGCCGCTGAGGTTGGGGTGCGGCGCGTGGCTCTCGGGAGCGTGGCTGGGGATGGGGAACGGTGGGGGCGGATGGAAAGATGGGGCGGCACAGTAAATGTCCAGTGGGGCCCACATAAAATTAGCCCCATTAGCACCCCTTGGCGGGGCTATGGATTTGGGGTGGGCTAATGCCCTTTAGTTCAAAATTATCCCACCTGTTTGGATGCATGAGGGCTAATTTTGGGCTAAAAAGGGGACGGCTAACAATTATCCCTTGCATCCAAACAGGGACCACGTCTGTTTGGATCACCCTGACTAAATTCTAGACCCTTTGTGTCACATCAGGATTTTTTTAACACCAATTAGTATTATTAAATATAGACTAATTACTAAATCAATTGCACATATAGAGGCTAATTCACGAACGAATACATTTAATCTAATGGTAAAGACTCCAACCCGGCCGGCTGTATTTTTCCAAGGCGAAACGGCCGATCCCCAGCTTTCATCAAACGGGTGGGCGGGGGGACACTGCACGACCGGGCCCACAAGCAATTTTATTCAAACATCAGGGCGTGACGCCCGTTCATTTCTTCTCTGCCCCTCTGGGGGGGGGGGGGGAGGTCTGAGGTGAGTGAGCTGGAAGGGAAAACCAGATTCAGGTGAGCGAATCCCCCTTCTCTCAGCGACTCAAAGCCATGCGCCCAGCTCCATCGATTTGATTCGCTTTTTGTTGTTGTTGTTTTGGGAGGAGGTTATCGGCATTTTGGATTCCAGTGAGGTATCCACGGGCGTCGGAGGGGTGACTTGAAGCATCATCCAGACCAGGTAATTCCTGCGCGCATGTGCTGTGATGTGTGTGTGGGGGGGGGGGGGGGGGTGAGATGTATGGAGAGGTGGGTGCAGTTTTTCACTTCACACTCCACAGCAGTGTTTCGATTTGGCACCCACAAATCTTTTAATGGTCTGGAAGCACAGTTTTACGGTGTTGTGCGCGCGAACATGCCCCCTCTGCCCCAACTCTCTATTTGTGTTTTTTTGCGACTAATTTATGCGCGTGCAGTTGTTCACCCCGACCCAGATTTTTCAATTCCGCATCCATAATCTAGGATTTAGTGGGGAGGAAGGGCAGGTTCACAGAAATCAGGGATTATCGAAACCATTTTTCGGCGTGCCCTGTTGAAATAGCTCACAGATTTTTTTAGGAAATGGACGTACAGTGCAGCGATGTGCCCCAGAATGGAAGTGTCCACACAGGGGGGAGGCAGTTTGATTTCAAACATTATTGTCGATTTGTAGGTAGACCTAGCTCATGGGTACGTGTAATCACTTTGGTCAAACACGTCGCTTTTTTTATTTATTTTCGGAGTGGCCATTAGTAGCGTGTGGTAGGTGCTAATTGTGTATCGCATCGAAGAAGCAAGCAATTATACTAGTAATATAGGAACTATATTTACTATATTTGCTAAACCTTTTCAGCTAAATTGCGGAACCAGCTTGATTTACGTGCCCTGGAATCGAAGTGTAGACACAGGGGCAGTTTGATTTCAAACATTGTCGATTGTAGGTAGACCTAGCTTAGGGTCAATTGACGGGGACTACGTTTGATCACATTGATCAAACATGTCGTTTTTTTTTTATTTAGGAGTGGTCAGTAGGAGCATGTAGTTGGCGCTAATTGTGTGGTCGCATGGAAGAAGCTAGCAACTATACTTGTAATATTAAAAACTATATTTACTATATTTGCTAAACCAATTCAACTAAATTGCGGAACCAGCTTTTTTTCGGAAGCAACTTTTTTTTGCATTCTACCATATGATTCATTTGTCTCTCTCCCTGGCTAATGTGTTTTTATGCATGACTACCACTCTTCTACAGGAAAGGATTACTCATTACAATGCCAAGAGAACACAAGAGGCAACAAGGCCATGCGGCTTCAACAATCATGCCCCCCCCCCCCCCCACTGCATGGCATTTTCCTTTTTTTAAATTTGAGCAACAATCCATTTTTTTGGGCATGAGGCAATCCATGTTCTTTTTTTTTCTGCAGGGTACCGTAGTTGTATAGCTCAAGCACTCGTGCAAGGAGCTCGTCAACCTCCACAGACAGGTCCGTCGCATCCAGTTTTTGTCAGGCACTGCTAGTAAAGTGGGCTTTAGTATCGGCTGGGAACTCCCGGTTTGTACCGGTTTTCCGACCGGTACCGCTCCTCTAGTACTAAGTGCACGCGCACTTAGTACCGGTCAGCTGGCCCGGTACTAAATTGCTGGCCACGCCAGCAGCTAGGCCGAGCAGTAACCGGTACTAAAAGAATTTTTTTTCTTTTTGAGCCTTTATGTTTGTTCTCTTTTTCTTTCAATTTCAATTAATTAGTATTAGTAGTCGTACTCGCAACGGTTTGTGTATTCGTACTCGTATCTAGAATTCATATTTGTATATGGAGCAAAGCAAATAAAAGAAATTATATACATATATGGATAAAAAAATGTTAGAAATTATATACATACATGGATAAAAGACAATAATATTTTCAAGTACGAATTCTCATAAGTTTTTTCCGACAAATTCTTCAATAATTCTAATCATCTGCATCGTCATCGGCACCGGCATCCTTCTTGCGACGTTTGTTAAGTTGATCAGCTCGAGCCACACTTATCCTTGGAATGGAATGAAATTCACCTTTTGGATTTATCACCTCATCCAACAGGAATCCATAGAGTGCTTCTTGAATTGCCCTGATTCTTTCTGGTTCGATGAGGTTCTCTTTCATATTCCAAATCTGTCAACAACAAATAAACACCAATAGTTTAATTAGTACCTGCATGGAATTAAATACAAGAAATTGTTACTAATGTTATACGTACTTCGAAGTTTTCTTATGTCACCCTTTTGGTATCTCTGCAAAAAAAAGTGCATGTGCTCACATAAAATAGGCTGACGTTAGCACCCTAGAGGGCTGACGTCAGCCCCTCCCGGCGCGCAGAGCCACCGCTGGCCGGAGACGGGGAGCGCGCCTTACCGTCGGTAGGTTCCCGGCACGGATCGAGGGCGGGCGCAGGAAGGCCGGTGGTGGCGCGGGCGGCGGAGGATGGCTTTGGACGCTGCGGAGGAGGGCGGCGCAGCGGGCGCGGCGCGGCGGCGTAGCGCTTGGCATCCGGTGGTGGCGCGGGAGCCGAGCTGGCGCGGATCGAGGGCGGCGCGTAGCGGAGTACGGCGGCGAGGAGGGGCCGGCGCGGAGGACGCCGGCGAGGAGGAGGGCCGACGTGGAGGACGACGGCGAGGAGGGCGCCAGGGCTCGCGGATCGATGGCGAGCACGCGCGAATCCGGCGGGGACGTCGCGGCGCGGTGCGGAGGAAGGTCGACGGCACGGAGGACGACGCAGCGGAGGGCCCGGAGCAGAGGGGGCGGTGCGGAGCAGCGGTGGCGGCCACGACGACGGAGGGGGCGACGACGACGCTGAGGATGAAGAAGGAGGGGATCGAAACGGCTAAGTCCCCGATCCCCCTATAAGATAACCAGTTTTGTACCGGGTGGTGGCTTGGCCCGGTACTAAACTGCCTCCCGCGCAGTTTAGTACCGGGCGTGGCCCGGTACTAAACGCCCCCAACTGGCGGGAAAATTTTGGGACGCAGTTTAGTACCGGACATATCCATGGCCCGGTACTAAACACACCCAGATGTTTTCTGCTATATTAGATTTTCTAGTTGTTTTGTAATTCGTTTAAGTGTGTTTTGTGTGCAATAAATTCAATAAAAGAATAAAAAATAGATATATTTACTATTTTCACCATGCAAAATTATGGTATTACGCTTTACATACCTTAATCTTAATAAATATTAGTTTTTGCACTACATTCAAAGTATTTAGACTAAATTATAGTTTTCAATTCATTTCAATGTGTTTTGTGTGCAATAAATTCAGTAAAAAAATAAAAAATTGATATATTTACTATTTTTACCATGCAAAAATATGGTATTACGCTTTACATACGTTAGTCTTAAGAAGTATTAGTTTTTGCACTAAATTCAAAGTATTGAGACTAAATTATAGTTTTTAATTCATTTCAATGTGTTTTGTGTGCAATAAATTATATAAAAGAATAAAAAATTGATATATTTATTATTTTCACCATGCAAAAATATGATATTACGCTTTACATACCTTAGTCTTAAGAAGTATTAGTTTTTGGCACTAAATTCAAAGTATTGAGATTAAATTATAGTTCTCAATTCACTTGAATCTGTTTTATGTGCAATAAATTCAAGAAAATGATAGAAAATAGATATATGTACTAAATATATTACATAAATCATTTGATTGCATTAACATCAAAGTATACAACATAATGATTACACATCATTATTCAATGGAACATTGATAACCTTTCTTTTTACGAATGTCCCTTGATCGTGATCGCGGCGTAAGTAAGGAGCATCCTCTTTGGATAATAGGATGCTGGTGTCAACATCGACAGAGAATGGAGGATGGTCATCAAACTGATCAAAGTCTTCTGACTTATTCGAAATGTCTCCAACTCTAATAATTTTTCTTTTTCCTTGAAGAACTATGTGGCATTTTGGCTTGTCATCGGATTTGCCTTGATTTTTCTTAGGTTTGCTAGACATGTCCTTCACATAGAACACCTGCGCGACATCCTTGGCGAGGACGAATGGTTCGTCTTTATATCCAGTTTTTTTGAAGTCCACTATCGTCATCCCGTACTGGTCTGTTGTTACGCCTCCTCCTGCTTGGTTCACCCATTGGCACCGAAACAAAGGAATCTTCAAAGGCCCATAGTCAAGATCCCATATCTCCTCAATGACACCAAAGTAGCTATCTTTATTCCCATCATTGCCTATTGCATCAATACGCACACCGCTATTTTGGTTAGTGCTCTTTTCGTCTTGTGCTCTTGTGTAAAATATATATATCCATTTATCTCGTACCCTTGGTATTGCATTACTGTGATCGATGGTCCCCTAGCCAGCCATTGAAGTTGTTCATCAATTGTTCTGTTACCCATGAGTTTTCGTCTGAGCCAAATAGCAAATCTATCTATGTGATGACGTGTAATCCAGGCCTCAGACTTTTGTGGGTTTTCGAAACGTACAATATTCATGTGCTCGTCCATATATGGAGCCACGAGAGTTGAATTCTATAAAACGGTGAAGTTTGCTTTGCGGATTTCACTTTCAGGAATTTGCATATTAGATTTCTTCCCTAGTGTGCCCTTTCCCTTCAGTCTCCTCTCATGGCGTGACATGGGAACTCCAATTGGACTTAAATCATCAATAAAGTCAACACAAAACTCAATGACCTCCTCTGTTACATAGCCCTTAGCGATACATCCCTCTGGGCGAGACCGGTTGCGGACGTATTTCTTTAGGACTGCCATGTACCCCACGAAAGAGAACACATTGTGTAGAAATATAGGGCCTAGAATGTTTATCTCTTTCACAATATGAACCAGAAGATGTGTCATAATATTAAAGAATGAAGGTGGAAATACCATCTCAAAGCTAATAAGACATTGGACCACGTAATTTTGTAGCTTTGTGAGCTTATTTGGATCGATTGCCTTTTGCGAAATTTCATTGTGGAAGGCACATAGCTTAACAATCGCGAATATGACATTCTCTGGTAGAATACCCCTTAGCGCAACCGGAAGCAATTGAGTCATTAGGATGTGGCAGTCATGAGACTTTAAGTTTGTGAACTTTTTCTCTTTCATATTTATTCTTCCTTGCATATTCGAGGAGTACCCAGATGGTACCTTCATACTGTTCAAGCAATCAAACAAACTTTTCTTCTCCTCTTTGCTGAGAGTGTAACTAGCAGGGCGCAAGTAGTGTTGTCCTTTCTCTCTCTTTTCAGGATGCAAGTCTTCTCGTTGTTTCATTTTTTTTAGATCACGTCTTGCTTCTAAGGTATCTTTTGCCTGCCCATACGTACCCAGGAAACCTAGCAGGTTCACGCAAAGATTCTTTGTCAAGTGCATCACATCAATTGCATTGCGTACGTCCAGGACATCCCAATAAGGTAGCTCCCACAATATTGACTTCTTCTTCCACATTGGAGCACGTCCGCTTTCATCATTCGGAACTTGTTGGCTGCCACGGCCATTTCCAAACACTACACGAACATCCTTTATCATCGAGAAAACACGTTTTCCGTCACAAAACATAGGCTTAGCACGAGTTTTTGGCTCCCCTTTGAAATGCTTTCCTTTCTTTCTCAAGGGGTGGTTTAGGGGCAGGAATCGACGATGACCCATATATACAACCTTCCGACAATTTTTCAAATAAAAGCTATCAGTTTCATCAAGGCAATGGGTGCACGCCTGGTACCCCTTATTCGACTGACCGGAGAGATTACTAAGTTCAGGCCAATCATTGATGGTTACGAAAGCAATGCTCGGATGTCAAAATTCTCCTGTTTGCACTCATCCCACACATGTACACCTTCATTCTTCCACAGCAGTAAAAGTTCATCAACCAGCGGTCTTAGGTACACGTCAATTTCATTGCTAGGTTGTTTCGGGCCTTGAATAAGCACCGGCATCATCATGTACTTCCGCTTCATGCATAGCCAAGAAGGAAGGTTAAACATACATAGGGTCACATGCCATGTACTATGATTGCTGCCCCACTCGTTGAAAGGATTCATTCCATCCGTATTTAAACCAAACCTTATGTTCCTTGGGTCCATATCAAAATCTGGAAATTCTGTATCCATATTTCTCCACTGGGACCCATCAGCAGGGTGTCTCAGCATCTGATCTTGCTTACGCTCTTCTTTGTGCCACCGCATCAACTTAGCATGGTCCTTGTTTCTGAAGAGGCGCTTCAAACATGATATTACTGGGAAATACCACATCACCTTTGCGGGAACTTTTTTCTTCACGGGCTCCCCGTCGACATCACCAGGATCATTTTGCCTGATCTTGTACCATTTCACGTCACAGACAGGACAAGCATCCAGTTTCTCATATTCATCACGATAGAGAATACAGTCGTTAGGACACGTGTGAATTTTCTGAACCTCGAATCCAAGAGGGCAAACAACCTTCTTTGCTTCGTATGTCGTAGAGGGCAGTTCATTCTCCTCTGGAAGCATGTTCTTTATGATTCCTAATAGCTCCTCAAATCCCTTATCAGTGACACCATTAGTTGCCTTCCACTGCAACATTTCAAGTGTCGTACCCAACTTTTTCAGTCCTTGCTTGGAATTTGGATACAATAATTTTTTGTGATCCTCCAACATCTTCTCAAACTTCTTTGACTCCTTCAAAGTTTCACTGTCTCTTTGTGAATCCACTAGAACCTGACCTAATTCATCAGGTGGTTGGTCTTCTGCTGTATTTTCTCCAACCTCGTCCATTTCTTCAGCATCGTGCATGGGTTCATCTTCAAAGGCTCCCGCTTCATATAAGTGAGCCCAGTCTGCAATATTATCATCATCATCTCCTTCCCCGTCTTGCATCACAACTCCAGGTTCACCGTGCTTGGTCCAAAGAGTATAGTTATCCATGAAACCCTTTTCATAAATGTGGGCGTGTAGAGTGCTTCTCTTAGAGTATTCCTTTTTATTTTGGCAAAGGCGGCATGGACAACACATGAAACCTTTCGATGACTTGTGGGCCTCCGCCGCATCGAGAAAAGACTTTAGACCATTAATCCACACCATGGTGCACCGGTTGCCGTACATCCATTCTTGGTCCATCGATCTACAATTTTGTATTAAGTAACAATATTATTTTACTTGTATTCATATCATTTGGCACATAACATAATGAAATACAATTGCCATTTCCACGAATTTAACTTTGAAATACAAAAGGTCCGAATATCCATCACATAACATGCTTAAATTAAACAACATGATAAATAAAAGTCCAAATTAGTAAATATAGATTACACTACATGCTAGCTACCTAATACAAACTACTCATCATGAGATCTTTTGACTGATGCCTTGTGAACTGCCTCTCGAAGTCTTGACACTGAACGGTCATATTCCTCCAGCCCCGACTCTTCACGTCTTGCATTATATCGAGCCATCAACTCACGATCATCATCAGTACCATGCAACTCGACATTAAATTCACGATAAAATTTACAGCTTTATTTGCCAAGGGAGAATATATGAAAAGCTTTCTTAATCAAACGATGAATACGACCGCTAACAAGACCAACACGCTCTGTAGGGTGGAACTCAAGCGAATGACCGGTGCGCTCCAATTGATTGCGTACCGCCATCCGAGCCCCAGCTCGACACTCAAAGACATCATGTTGCAAAGGCATTTCTAAGAAGTAATATTAATAACAGGTCAATTATATGTCTCATTAAGAAACAAAACTAATTTCAGTACACTAATCAAATAAATGTAAAAAAATAAATAAATTATTAGAATTAAAATGAAAACATAAATTGTCAACCATAATGAAAACAACGATTTTTTAAATTTCTCGATGCTTTCCAATATGAGTCCGAATAAATACATCATTAGAGTGTCAAAATAATCGACGTAAAAATCGCATTAAGAAATAAATATTTGTTTCTAATGTCAGTTCAAATACTAAACTAAATTAATTAATGAATAAAACTAATATCATCATTATACATGTAAAAGTACTGAATAAAACTAATTTACAAAACAAAAAAATTATCTACCTAAAATGAAACAAACTAACAAACTAACTATGACATTTGAAAATAATTGAAAACAAATCATTAGAAATTAGGCATATTCAAACTATCTAATAAATCTTCTCTATGTTCAATTTATCAGATCTATACATCTCAAAATAATGTATAAATAAAAAAATCAAGCTCATACTCACTCTTTCTAAAAATTCTAAATTTCTCTAAATATGGAGCATTAAACAAAGAATAAAGACCATCAAACAAGAGAGGATGAAGTTGCAAACCTTTGACACACTTGGATGAGTGAAATCCCCACAAAAATTGAAAAAATGGGCAGCACCTCCTCTCTCTCACGCCATGGAAGCACCCCGAGCTTGGTGAAGAAATGGTTGGCTCGGGTTCGGGGAGGAAGAAGGCGCCCCGTTTTATAGTGGGCGAGTTAGTAACGACCGGAGACACCAGCCGGTACTAAATGAGACACAAGCCGGTACTAAATACACTAGCCCGTACTAAATCCCTCATTTAGTATCGGCTGGTGTCTCCAGCCGGTACTAAATTTCCTCGGAGTCATTTAGTACCAGCTCGTGGCTCCAGCCGGTACTAAATGACTCCTAGCCGTTGCACAATGGTGTCCGTGCCGGCTCTTTAGTACCGGCTGGAGCCACGAGCCGGTACTAATAGGCTCCTTTTTTTTGACCGGTACAAAATGTCGCCGTTAGTACCGGTCGAAAGTTCGACCGGTACTAACGTGCAGGGACGAATGCCCCGTTTTCTAGCAGTGAGTGATTGAATGATCCGTCAATGAATATTTTAGTTTTGTAAGATAAGTAGTTACATTTTTTTCATAACACATCCATTTTTTTCAATGATTGAATGATCCAGCGATGATTTTCTGCAACTAATTATACATTTCTTCTTAGTTTGGGTTATTAGTTAGACAAAGTATTTTTCAGTTAGGCAATATATTGTACTTAGATAGGTAAAGTATTGTTATTAGTTAGGCAAAATACTACTTTTCAGTTAGGCAATATATTGTACTTAGATAGCAGGTAAAGTATTATTATTAGTTAGGCAAAGTATTGTTATTAGTTAGGCAAAGTTTTACTATTGTTCAGGCAATTTTTGTAAACTAGCTTGGTGGCTTGACTAGGCAAGTGTAAACTACATACCGGATGTCTGTGACTCACAAACCTTTCTACTAGTATTATCAAAAGCATTTTAATGAATTTTAGTAGTCATTTAAATGCTATTCAGATAGCATTTTAAATGTTCAGTTCAAGCATTTTCATAAGTCTCATGTGATAGACTCATTTTGTCTGGAACCAAGTCTTTTACATCATTACAATCATAGACCAAATGGATTAGGTTTCAATACTTGAACAAACACAAGCATTTTTTGAATCAAAATTAAAGTCTCTTTCTCATTTCTTTATATATTTTGGAGCAGCATGAGTTGGTTGACTTGCAAATCCTGCACATATTTCCCTTTTTTTTTGTACCATTCAATTTTTGATCTTGGTGGGTTGTTTATGTTTGGCGATGTAGTTGCGTGACTAGAGGCAGCTAGATTAGTTGGTGTTAGGGTTTATAGTTGAGATGCCACCAACATGACATGCCTGCAGGTGCATCTGATTAGTTACAGAACATCATTAGGCAGTTAGAAAATAAAAATAGCTACGAGAATAGGCAAATAAATGTACTATAATCAAGCAATATATTGGTAAGATCAAGGCAAAACAATGCAAATTATTGGGCAATGTTTATAGCGTTCTCTTTTATCTAATTCCTCTCTATTTTTTCTGTTACATTGCAGTTCCAAAATTATCCAGCAGGGGAGATCAAGTACAAAGCATGAAGCAGATATGATGTGCAGTATGAACCAGCTCAAGTAAATAAGTATATATGTAGTGAGAGCAAGTATATTTCTTGCATTTTTTTGTCTAAATGTGTACTTCATTAGACAATAATGTTGTTCTAGATTAGGCAAATTATGCATTTGTTTTATTTAACAATATGGTTTTTGAATGAGGAAATAATATGATCATGAATTAAGTCAAATAGAACTAGCAATGTTTGTTACCAAAGGTATTCAGCCTTGCTGATATTTACTCCAAATACTAATTGCATTTGTTATTCTTTTACTAATATATGTTTCCTTTTGCTTGTTTCAGCCACGCAAAATGGTGTTTGGGACCTAAAACTTGATGTGCCTTTTTTTGGCCTGCAAGTTTCCTCGGTGAATTGGCACTATAACATGCTCCTCAGCTGTAAGGTTTCTACCATTGTATCTTTTTGGTATGTCCCTTATAGAATTCTAAGTTTTCAATTTTGATCATAATAAAGACATCTTTCCTTTTTTTCTCAGAGCTTGGTGTTTAGTGGCCTGGAAGTTCACCATATCATCATTGGCAGCAGTTTAGTTGCAGCTCAATCTCGATTCTGATTCATGAGCAGCTCGGTAGTAGTTGTAGTAGCTCTAATCTTTTGGTCAGTACAACAGTGGAGGCAATCAGACAATCACATGTATACTTGTAGTTTTGAAACTTTGTTAATGTTTAAAATTTAGATGGCTGAAAATACATTTGTATATGTTCTAATTTACTTACTGATTTTCAAAGATTTCCTTATGGGATCCCAACAGTTTCTTTTTTTATTGCACTTGTTGAAACATCTAGAAGCAAGCAAATCGGGAGGGGCAGTAGCGTGGGGTTGCTTCTTGGTGAAAAAATTAGTTCTGATTGGTGCTAGCTTTTTCTCCTGGTCTACCAATTTTTTGTCAGAAGAGGAAAGATTAGCCTGCATGTTTTATTTTTACCAAAAATGGAGTGGCCGTATGGCCGGCATAAATTACGGCTAGCCGTATGTTAACCGCATCCTAATCTAATTAGTTCATAATTGACAAAATAGCCACTTTGGTCCTTCAACTTTGCTCCAAGGATCAAGTTGGTTCCTCAACTTTCAAAAAGACCAATTTGGTCGCTCAATTTTTGTTTTTAGGTCAAATTTGTCCCTATATTGATGTGATGCTCCATAATACCATGAGATAGATGTGAAAAGTTATTTTTACCCTTAGCTCCTTCTCATACTCAATTTCTATATTGTATAGTTGTAATTAATCAATAATAGATCACAATAGATCTATTATTCTGTCCGCTAGTTTGATGTCTCTTGTATTTGTTGAAATGCCCTTTCGTATTTAATTTAGTCTAGATCATATAAGAATATCATGCACATGTTTAATTAACTTGTTGCACCACTGTTAACATATGTTTGCGCAAATTGTGAAGGAGAGAAAATAGCCAAGGTAAAGATGACTTTTTAGCATAGTCTCATGGTATTATTGAGCATTACATTAGTATAGGGACATATTTGACCTAAAAATAAAAGTTGAGGGACCAAATTGATCTTTTTGAAAGTTGAGGGACCAACTTGACCTTTGGAGCAAAGTTGAAGGACCAAAGTGCATATTTTGCCTTCATAATTTGATCATGTTATGCTACAGTAAATATATGCTAGTGATAGATTAATTAGACTTAATAGATTTTTCTCGTGAATTAGCCCCTATTTATGCAATTGGTGTTGTAATTAGTCTATGTTTAGTACTTCTAATTGGTGTCCAAATATCTGATGTGACGGGAGTTTAGTCACCCGGATCCAAATATTCAAATATTCGAGTGTTATGGTTATTTTTAAGTTCATTCATCACTCTCCTTCATCTTAAAAAAATAATATTTTAATGGATTTGTTGTCCAACAACAAATGAGTATAACTGAACAATGTAACATTGTATGATATCTTTCAGCAAAAATAAACATTGAAGGGTGTCCTACAACAAAATTACTCGTAGAAAATTACTGTCGCTCTGACGGTAATGACCTTAACTGCTGGGGCAGCAGCTGATGGGTGATGGACCCGGCCGGGCTAGCTGCCCTGCCTGCAGATTTTGCCTGCCTGCTGCCACTGCCACTGCCACACCACACGCAGCAAGCGCCAAGCGGCGTCGTCGTGCGCGCTCGGCGCCCCACCACGCACGGCACGGCACAGGGCTCGGATCTTGCCGTCCCCCCCCCCCCCCCCCTCACGTCGCGTGGTCGTTGGATGGCGAGGCTGTGCAGCCCTGCTTTCGTGCAACTTGCGTCGCGAGTGGTCTCACGCCTTCGTCCTAGTCCCAGTACGCAACAAACAGCAGCTGCTCCTGCGCGTGCGGACCGCATCAGCTAGGTTTTATGGATTTATCAAGTGCAATGACCATCTCTCTCTCGCCGCCGCCGCCCCCCGCCTCCCCCCCCCCCCCCCCCCCCCCCCCGCGCACACACACGGCGGCGGCCCTCAGATTTCGCTGCTCTCATGGTCTGTGGGCTGTGGCTGCTTTCATGCATTTGTGCCGTTGCTGCTGTCGATCTCTTTTTCGTCGGTTGTCTGAAAGATGCGCAAATTTCCGAAATCATTCCTACAAGGACCGGTGGTGTCGACTCACGCATCACAAGGTAACAATACATCCTGATATGTGTCGATCAACGACCGGGTGGTGCGCCCAATGAAACGTGTAGGGTCTATTGAGGGATACAACACCATATACACAGCTATACGGTACCCACAAACAGTGGAGGACCACGCACGGCTATGCCTAAAGCTAACATTAAATTGATAGCAAACGAAAAATTTGATGAGAGTATCGTTAAATTATTAAATTTGATTTTTTGGGTGCAAATAGCTGCATAGTCGATACTTCATATATCCTGCTCCCATTTACTTAAGAACGTGCTAGTTTTCTTTTTAGCTCAAGAAGAACTAACATTCTATTACCAATTCCTAGTATTTTGTTCAGCAGAAGGCACGCTAGCTCCTCGACGGGCCAATAAAGCAGAGCGTTACAAAACTTATGGATAAATTTCACATCCCATCCAAATTATTTATCTTTGCTCTCTCTAATTTGTTCATAACTTAACAACGTACTCATACATTTATTAGTTTTGTCTTTGTCCAGATTTTATAGATAGACTCCATATAGTAACAATTTCGTAATATATATGTTTCTTCCTTGCTCATAATTTTTCTTCCTTTGCACCACATCTCCACATACATTTCACATGTGTTCAGAGGTTATGTGTTTGTTATGAAAATTGATATGCTCATCACTACACAATGAGTTGGTTTTTCTAAAGACACAGGAGGGAGCACATTAGAAGCATATAGTAGAAGTACATCAAGATGCTTTTTTTTATGATGATAGATGTAGATGACTTAGATGCATATTTAATTTTGAGGTTCTTTTAACACAATGACTGAGTAGAGTAATTTAGATGCAAATTTAGGGGTTACATTAGATTATTTCAATAAGGAAAAAGTCTAAATTACTCGCCTCAACTATAGCCAAAGTTTGCATAACCCCCTAAACTATATCTTGGTTCAATTTACCCCCTAAATTATGCCAGTTAGTTCAAATTACCCCTAATAGAATTTGTCTTCTTCATTTCTCTATACGTTGATGGAGTTTTAAGTTGAAAATTTTCAGGATGATAGTACACATCGTAACACATGTTAAAAAATACATCATAATTTTTATCATTATTTTGATAGGTTAGGATATTTAATAATAAATTAATAATTGGGGTTCAACATTATATGAAAAACAATGATGAAAAATTATATAATTTTTTTTAATATGCATTGTGATGTCCACTATTACCCTGCAAAATTTGAAATTAAAATTCAACTTGTGTAAGGAGAAATAAAAAAGACAAATTGTATTAAGGGGTGAAATGAACTAACTGGCATAGTTTTGGGGGTAAATTGAACCAATTTATAGTTTAGGGGGTTATCCAGACTTTGGCTATAATTGAGGGGAGTATCTAGACTTTTTCCTTTCTATAATTGAGGGGTGTGTAAATTTTAGGAAAAAGTCTAAATTACTCCCCTCAACTATAGCCAAAGTCTGCATAACTTTCTAAACTATAACTTGGTTCAATTTACCCCCTAAACTATGTCAGTTAGTTCAAATTACCCCCTAATACAATTTGTCCTTTTCATTTCTCTATACATAGATGGAGTTTTAAGTTGAAATTTTACAGGATGATAGTACATATCATAATACATGTTAAAAAATACATCATTTTTTTCATTATTTTGATAGGTTAAGATATTTAATAATAAATTAATGATTAGAGTTCAATATTATATAAAAAAGATAAAAAATATATAATTTTTTTAATATGCATTGTGATGTACACTATTACTCTACAAAATTTGAAATTAAAATTCAACTTGTGTAAGAAGAAACAAAAAAGGCAAATTAAATTAAGGGGTCAAATGAACTAACTGACATAGTTTATGGGGTAAATTAAATCAAATTATAATTTAGGGGGTTATTCAGATTTTGGCTATAGTTGAGGGGAGTAATTTAGACTTTTTCATTTTAAATAATAATAGATGCAAGTGACTTAGATGCATATTTTGAGGTTATTTTAACACAACGATCGAGTTGAGTAATTTAGATGCTGTTGGGGATCGGTCACCGACGGACTTTGTACAAAAGGATTTACTAACCTGATGACATGCCTCTGGCAAAAGCATGGCTCTTCTTGTCTTACGTAGGGAAGTGAAGAGCGAGACCTTCGGAGTATGCCGTCCCGGATGGGAGTTCCGAAGGTCTAAAAAGAACGCGAGGGGGAAAAACTGCCCGAAGAGGACCTTCGGGGAGCTCGGTGCGCGGGCAGTCAGAGAGGATCGGCGGATCATCTCTAATCCAGTACTGCGAAGATTGCGCGGTGTGCGGTCCCCGAAGGTCTGACCCGAAGGTTGATGCCAAGGAAGCGTGACAAACGTGACCCTACAATACGAATACAAGTCGAACACGCCGACTATGTAAAATTACCGCTGTACCCTGGCCGTTATCTCTGGACCTCCGGGAATCCCGGAGGGGCATTCCCGGAAGGATGTAATTAAGGCGGGGGGTATAAATAGCCCCCTTTACCCAACATTGTAAGGGGTTGAATCCTTGAGCAATACATTGTGCAATTTACTTTGTGCTATTGTTGTTCCCGTTCTGTCATTGCTTTGCATTTCTTCCTTTCATTTGCTTGGTGATCACGCTTGGATCCCAACAGAGGCGCCCACCTGTGTTCTAAGCTCGAGAACAAATCCATGATGGCCCCAGCCAAAAAGAAGCCTACGAATCCACCCATCACCGATGCCGAAGGTTATGTCCTCCCCGAAGGTCCCATCCTTCACGACATCCCGGTGCGTCAAGCACCTTCTACTGAACCAACCCCCGCTCAACTCGCGGAACAAGAAAAGCGAGCTCAAGCGCTCCATGCCCAGAAGCAAAAGAAGGCAGCAGCGGCAGCATCAAGCAACGCTCAACAAGCCGAAGATGAAGACCTGGAACAAGTGCAGCATGATGAGCTCACAGCAACAGCTCTCAAACTCAAAGCACTAGAGAAGCAAAAAGAGATATACAACGCCCAACTGGCCACCAAACAAAGAGCAGTGGCACAGGCCAAGAAGCTGGCTGACTCCAAGCGCAAGCTGGCCGAAATGCAAGCGGAGGTCGAGAAACTCCGAAAGATACTCCAAGACTCACAAGAGTTTGAAAACCAGCCATCTCCAACTCACGTTCCTCCACAGTCCTCTGAGCAAAACGAGTTCCAGAACCTTCGCCCAACAAACCACATCTCCACAGATCAAACCTACTATCAGCCAAACTCTCCATTTGACCCAACCTCGCCGCTCTCAACCGGGCAGCAACGCACCCCGTGGCCATACGGTTACAAACCCACACAGCTCCCCAAATATGATGGATCGGTTGACCCGACGCAATTCATCATGACCTACGAAGCCACCATCACTTCAGCCGGTGGAGATGACCCAATAATGGCAAAATCCTTCGTCATGGCATGCGAAGGTCCGGTGACAAATTGGTACTCATACATCCAACCACTCACCGTACAGAGCTGGTCGCAGCTCAAAACCAAGCTGAGACAAGACTTCCAAGTCTTCAAGATGGCGATAACGAACTCTGTCGAAGAATTTCAGTGCACCCAGATGGACAGAGAATCACTGCCAGACTATCTCTGAAGATTCGTCCAAAAAAAAGGCGCAAACTCCAAATTTCTCTGAGAAGGCCCCAATAGACAAATTCATTGCTGGTCTACTCCCGAATCAGTTAGCATCTCACCTCTCAAGAGAGCCTCCAAGAACACTTGCATAACTGTACGCGGAGGTCGAGAAGTATACAAAATCTGATGCAGACCACAGAAGAAGAGTGGAACAAAGAAAGCTAATGAGGCAGCAACAAAACTGGCAACAAAGCCAACAACAATCAGCAGCACCAGTACATTTTCCCAGTCGAACCTTCGCAAGACCCCAAGAGTGGTTTTGACATCGATCCGTTCATGACTCCACCCACAAAGCCAGACTCAAGCAAGCAAACCGACGGTAACAACCAAGAACCCCACAAAAGAAGCAAGTCTAACAGGGGCCGTGGCCGAGGAAGGGGCCGTGGACGTCAACCTTCGGAAGGTCCCCAGAAGCTGTTCTGCCATTTTCATGGGATTGATGCTGGCCACAGAACCAACCAATGCCCAGAGAAGAAAAAGACCCTCGAAAGAATGGAGGCCGAAAATAAGGCCAAATTAGTGGGCCACACCAGTTGGCAAGGCCCACCTCCACCACCCCCACCATCGCAATACCATCCTCCACAGCTACCCTTCACCCCAACTTTCCAACCAATTCTAGCTTTCAGCTATAACCCATACCCAAACAATTGGCAACCTCCGCCACAACCAAGCCAGAAAACAACACAACAAACAGCCCACGTGATCCAAGAAGAAGAACTACCGCCACCCCCACCAAGCCCTCCTCTAAAACAGGAGCAGCAAAACCCTCGGGGAAATCAGCCCCCAGCTCTCCCAACCTTCGGAATGATCATGCCAATCTCTGGAGGCTCTTCTCTTGAGTTCAAAAACAAGAGACAAAGGAAAAACTACTTCAGGCAAGTCCATTCCATTATGCCCGAAGGTCTGATAAAAAAGACACCGTGGTCTCACATGCCAATCAGCTTTCCAGAAGAAGACATAAATCTGATCAGCTACCCGCACACTGATGCATTGGTCATTGAAGCCAATATCCAAGGGTGGACCATCGGCAAAATCCTGGTCGACACTGGCAGCTCAGCTGATATCCTCTTCTCCAGCACCTTCGATCGCATGAACATCGATCGCAATTTGCTCCAACCCTCGGACTACCCACTTATGGGCTTTGGGGGGAAAAAAGGTCAATGCTCTGGGCAAAATCTCACTGCCAGTATCCTTCGGAGACATGGCCAACCCAAGAATGGAAATCATCACCTTTGATGTTGCGGAAATGAATTATCCATACCTTGCCATCCTCGGGCGAGGCCTCATCAATAAGTTCGAGGCAGTTGTCAACCAACTGTACATGTGCATGAAAGTACCCGCAGCAAAAGGAATAATCAGTGTCCATGGAAACCAGCATATGGCAAGAGATATCGAGCAGGGTGTCGCTCCCAGACAAAAAAAACGTCCATATGGTCGAAGCTGACAAAAAACCCCCGCCAATCAAAGAGGAAAAAATAGACAAAGAAAAAGAAACCTTTCAGTCAGAATGCCAGACCAAGAAAGTACCCTTAGATCAGTACTTGCCAGAAAGGCAAGTAACAATCAGTGCATCCCTCAGTAAAGAGGAAGAGCAAGACCTGCTGGAATTCCTGAGAAAAAACCAGGATGTCTTCGCGTGGTCCGCTAGTGACCTTCGTGGAGTGAGCAGGGATATCATCGAACACAGATTAGACATCGACCCGAAGATAAGGCCAAAAAAGCAGAAAGTTCGCAAGATGTCAGATGAAAAGGTCGCCGCCGTCAAGCAGAGGTCCAAAGGCTTCTTGACGCGAAGGTCATTAGAGAAGTAAAGTACCCTACTTGGCTGGCCAACACAGTGCCAGTGAAAAAGAAAAATGGCAAATGGAGAATTTGTATAGACTTCACAGATCTCAACAAAGCTTGTCCGAAGGACGACTTTCCCCTGCCAAAAATTGATAAAGTAGTGGACGACGCCGCAAACAGCGAGCTCATGTCCCTACTAGATTGTTTCTCAGGCTATCACCAGATTTGGATGAGAAAAGAGGATGAAGACAAAACAAGTTTCACAACACCCTTCGGAACATACTGCTTCGTCAGAATGCCCGAAGGTCTGAAAAATGCAGGGCAATCCTTCTCAAGAATGTCGTCAGTGGTCTTAGAATCTCAGCTAAGAAGAAATGTGCTAGCATATGTTGACGACATCGTGGTCACAAGCGTAAACAGAAAATGCCATGTAGCGGACCTGGCAGAAACCTTCGCCAACCTTCGAAAGGCGAATCTGAGTCTCAATCCTGAAAAGTGCATCTTCGGTGTTGATAAGGGCAAAGTCCTAGGCTGCCTGGTATCAACCAAAGGAATAGAGGCAAACCCAGACAAAGTCAAAGCGCTCAGAAACATGGAAGAGCCAAGGTCCATCAGGGATGTCCAAAAACTAACAGGAAGGATCGCAGCTCTGAACAGATTCATCCCTCGAGCAGCCGACCGAAGCCTTCCATTCTTTAAAACCCTCCGAAGCTCAAGCAAGTTCAAGTGAGGCGAAGAACAGAAAAAGCATTTCAAGAACTCAAGGACCATCTGGAATGCATGACCAAGATGACATCACCCGATTCGTAGGATCAGCTACTGCTTTACACCTCCGCGTCACAGACAGCCATCAGTGCCGCTCTGGTGGTCGAGCGGACAGTCGAAGGTCGACAAAAAGAACTCCCAGTTTACTTTGTCTTAGAAGCACTCTCAGGATCCAAACTCTTCTACTCTGAAATAGAAAAAATTGCCTATGCAGTTGTCACGGCCTCAAGAAAGCTTAGACATTACTTCGAAGCTCATAAAATCATATCAGTAACAGATCAACCCCTCCATGATCTGTTCCATAACAGAGAAGCTTCGGCAAGAATCACCAAATGGGCAGCTGAACTTTCAGAACACTACATTGACTTCGAAAAAAGGATAGCTATAAAATCCCAGGTCTTGGCAGATTTTATCTCAGATTGGACATCTCCAACCTTCGAGCAGGATGCACCAATTGAACCATGGGTAATATACTGCGATGGGGCTTGGTGCAACGAAGGTGTGGGAATTTCTGCAATTATCGAATCACCTTCGGGCGCCAAACTAAGATATGCCGCTCGCTTAGAGTTCAGTGATCCAGACCCCAGCACAAATAACACCACTAAATATGAAGCACTGCTGCTGGGGCTCAGGAAAATGAAGGCACTTGGACACCCCAACTTTGTGGTCAAAACAGACTCGAAGGCCATCATAGATCACGTCGAGTAAGAATCCGAAGCCAAGAAGCCAAAAATGAAACTGTACTTGGAGGCAGTCAGGTCAATGGAAAAATATTTCAAGGGATTCACTATGATGCATATTCCAAGAAGTCAGAATCATGAAGCAGACAAACTGGCAAAGGCCGCATCACGCAAAGAGCTGCTACCTCTGGACGTATTCTACGAGAAGATAACAAAACCTTCGACCAAACAAGCCAAAGAAAAGAAAATCAACGCAATTCTGAGCGAAGATTGGAGATCGTCGATCATGGCGTACCTTCGGGGACACTTTGAGCCTGCAGATGAAACTGAAGGAAAGAGAATGTCTCAAAGAGCAAGAAGCTACATCATATTTGAAGGAGAGCTATACAAATCAGGAGTTACAGCTCCTTGGCTCAAGTACATACCAACACAAGAAGGCATAGAGTTGCTAAAAGAAATTCACTCAGGACTCTGTGGCTCACACATTGGCATCAGGCCACTTGTCGCTAAAGCATTCAGGCATGGCTTCTTCTGGCCTTTGGCACTAAAAGACGCATAGCAAATCGTCAGACTTTCGAAGGTTGTCAAATGATGGGTCCAAAATCAAACAGACCTTCGGCAGAAATACAACTCATACCTCCGGCTTGGCCGCTTCAGAGATGGGGAATGGACCTCGTTGGCCCTCTCCCGACGGCACAAGGCAACTACAAGTATGCAGTCGTGGCAGTGGAATACTTCACCAAATGGGTAGAAGCCAAGCCATTAGTAAACATCACATCCGAAGCTGTCAGAAAATTTTTCTGGCAGAATATCATATGCAGATTTGGCGTACCAAAAGAGTTAACTATAGACAATGGCAAACAGTTCGACTGTCAACACTTCAGAGAATTTTGCCACTCAATTGGCACGAAGCTCATGTTTGTGTCCGTGTATCACCCACAATCAAACGGCGCAGTAGAAAGGGCCAATGGAATCATATTTTCAGCAATCAAGAAATGTTTGTTTGGTCTAAAAAAAGGAAAATGGGCCGCTGAACTTCCGAAGGTTGTCTGGTCACACAACACTACCGAATGCAGGGCCACAAAATTCATGCCATTTGGATTATTGTATGGACCAGAGGCAATGAGTCCGGAGGAACTCAAACATCAGAGCATTAGAGCTCAATACCACATCGAACCTTCGGTTGAAGCAGACCTCACCGAGCTCGACATTTTGCAAGCTTTGGAAAACCTCGAACAGTACCAAAAGGAAACAAAAAAGTGGAGGAATAAAAAAGTCTTGAAAAAATCCATCACAGCAGGTGATTGGGCACTCAAGAGGAAACCAAACGACACAACTGTTGGAAAACTACAATCCAATTGGGACGGACCCTACTTAGTCCTCTACTCTAACAGGCCAGGATCCTACCACCTGGTAGACCCCGAAGGAAACGAGCTACAGCATTCATAGAATGCAGACAGCCTCAAATAATACTATGTTTAAGTCGAAAGTGTAAAAGGTCGAGTTGCAAAATATAAGCAGCCTCGAACCTTCGCATTGTTTTTCCTTTTTCCTCTTTTCAAATCTTCGGACCGTACTCTTTTCCTCACAGAAGGGACCTCCAATCCGGAGGGTGAGGTTTTTAATGAGGCGAATCCGCATGTAAACTCTATTCCATCAATAAAGAGTTAACCTTCCCTTCAAAAATGACTCATGTCGAAGCAGCCACAAGGCTGCAAGCATCGACCTTTGCATTTACTCTCTAGGCGAATTTTCTCTAAGTTAACAGAATTCATGTTCATAATAAACTCTGCATACTTATCAAATAAGTGTATAAGATACACTAAAAAGCCAATGGGCTTCCGACCCAAACAAAGGGACCGGAGCCACAAAACCTTCGGCCTACAAATAAAAGTGTAAAAGATACACTAAAAAGCCAAGGGGCTTCCGACTCAAACAAAGAGACCAGAGCCACAAAACCTTCGGCCTACAAATAAAAGTGTATAAAATACACTAAAAAGCCAAGGGGCTTCCGACCCAAACAAAGGGACCGGAGCTACAAAACCTTCGGTCTACAAATAAAAGTGTATAAGATACACTAAAAAGCCAATGGGGCTTCCGACCCAAACAAAGGGACCGGGGCCACAAAACCTTCGGCCTACAAATAAAAGTGTATAAGATACACTAAAAAGCCAAGGGGCTTCCGACCCAATGAAAGGGGATCGGGGCCACAAAACCTTCGGTGTACCAAAACTAAAGTGTTCACGATACACTAAAAAGTCAAGGGATTTTCGACCCAATGAAAAGGGATCGAATCAACAAAGACTCCGGCTCGAAAAACAAAAGGAACAATATACCCCTAAAAGGGAAGAAACTCTCGATCCAAGAAAAGGACCGGAAACCCAAACCCTCGGAACATCTGACCTCGGAGAGGATATGCAATGGAGGGGGGGGAGACGCTTTTAAAATATCATGCGCATCCTTCCCAACCCCAATAAAGTGATCTTTGGCACACAAGAGTTAAGGAGGGGGGAGATGTTTCAAATAAGAAACTTTTGTTCCACAAATACCAACTCACACAAACACTTTAACAAAATAACCATCTCAAAGGATGGACCAAGTTACACAATCACAGCAACATACAGTTGGCAATCATCTCGAAGGATGGAACAAATTTCATTGCCAAATCAAATGCGTTCACAAGTTTTGTTGGCACCTCGTTGTTAAATAATTACAAAGAGCTTCTACCCATGAACCACAAAAACTCTGCTACGCTAGCACCTGGATGAGCGAAGCTATACCGCGGGTCCACGCCGTTAGCCACCAAACCACCCTGACAAATCCAAAGTGGAAGAAAATTCTGCGCAGAAGCAATAGCTACAGTAGCCTGTTTGCAAGTTTGGGAATACATTACATTTCCTTCCCATAAAATTTCCACCAAAATCAAACTGCATAGCCGACCCACAGTATCTACACCTTCGGGTCTTCGCCACCAGAATCCAAGCTTGCTCCCAAGCCTCCAGCTACGTCCTCCGGACGCATGCCCTCATCAACAACACCCTTTGCAGCCTCACGAGCTCTCTTCGCCTACAAAAACAAATGAGTTTCAGCTCTACCAACTTCTTAATAAAACACAACAAAAACTTGCAGGAGCACCGGAAACACAAGAGAAAGAGGAAGGGGAAATGAACCTCCTCCAATCTCCGCTGGGCCGCCTCCCTTACGATCTCCCGCCCAGAAACCTTCCAAAATTTCCTCAAGAAGAATTTCTTCACCATCTGAACCCGCTTCACATCTCCCTCTAGTTCGGAATAACTGGGGAACACATAGTCTCGGGACCCGATCTTATCGAGCTCCGGACATCCTTCACGAGCAAGAACGGCCAACACTGCCTCACAAGCCATGACGGCAGTATTGTCCGAAACCATACTAAGCACGTCTCCCAGCACACCGAATTCAGTAAGTAGCCAATCCAGCAACCCAGATGCACCTTCCTCCCCACCAGCTGCATAGGGTGAGGTTCAGCCCCGAAGGTGGCTAAAGCCTTCCAATACTCCTCCCGAATGTCCGCGCTCTTTGCTATAATCTCTTGCGAGGCTGCATCCCACACCACCTTATCTTCTTAGGCCTCCTTCTAAAGTCTTTCTATAAGACTGTTCTTTTTCTCTATGTCAGCCTTCAATTGGCGAACCTCCGTCTGAAGGTTTCTTATGGTTATGCTATCCCTATCAACCGTAGCCTGGAGGTTCTCCAACACGCCATCATTGAGGTTGATATTCTCTTGCAGTTTTTGCATAATCTCCTCTTGCTCAGCCACCTTCTCGGTCAAGACCTGGTTATGGGACTTCAAAGACACGCGAACGTCCTCCAAAGCCCCATTCTCCTTCTTCAACCTTTTGTTTTCCTCAGTTAGCTGGAGGATTTTTGAAGATGCGGCCAAACACTACTCCTCATCCCTCCTGGCACTGTTAATAGCGGAACGTCTCGCCAAAAGGGCCTGAGGTAAATCAAAAACAAAAACTTTACCACATATCTACCATCAAAAATTAAAAGGCAAGGAGAGGAATATACCTTCATGCACAAAGACGCAGTGATCCTGGCAAGATCCCCAGTGCCATACACACTCAAACTCTTCAAGAAACCTGCAAAACCCTAGCGGCAGTTAGCATGACTTCAAAAATAATCCTCAAACAAACAACAACCCACCAGTCTCTTACCTTCGGAGTCAAAACTCTCAACATCTTCGATTGGGGCTGGCGGACCTCCGGTATCACCACGGACAGATGTCCCAGTATATGAAGGTCCCAGCTCCAACATGTCCCCAAGCACTGACATCATATTCGCAACATCTACTTCAAGTGCATACCGAAGGCATGGATCAATATCAGGGCCCTGAAAAGCAACGGGACGAGGGACAAGAAGAGTACCTAGCTCGAAAAACTTTTCACCACCTTCGTTTGAGGGCGCCTTGGGTGCTTCATGAACCTCATGATGATCCCCCCACTTGGTGTGGACCCCTTCAGTTTCGCCGCAGCATCAGCAGTGTCGGGGACTCCAGCATCCTGGTCTCCATTCTTGGGGGGTTCCCCTCTCCCTCCAACAACCTCCATGTCCCTGACAGCAACGGCCTTCTCGGCATCCCTCTCTTTAGGAACCTTTGCCGATGGGATAGCAACGGTCTCCTCATCGCTATCATAATCAAGCAGATTCACCATCCGAAGGGGACCGCGTGGCCTTGAGTGAATATCACAAAAAAAAACAGAGATGACAGTGTCCGCGCAAAAATTGAGCCAAACTGATCAAGATAAAGATCAACTCTCCTCCCTTCACGCAAATGCCAAGGGGACCCACACTCCGTTGTTCAGAGTTCCTTCATAAAACCAACACTACCCATATCTTTCTTATCAATGCAGAAAGAGTAACCGGACGAAAAAATACCTTTTTTTGTAGCACTCTCAGTCCTGCCAGGCTTCACACTTGGCGCGACTGGAGGCTTCCCGAAGCTTCCTTGAGCCGCCGTCAGGGAACGCGAAGCTATAGCGGCTGATGCCGACTTTTTGACCTGCTTTCTTTGCCTTCTTCGAAGTATGGTCATCACCATCCTTCGCTGAAGACACTGAGACAGACGGGGATCGGCCCCTTTTGTCTCGTGCAGCCTCTCGGGCACTATAACAAACTTTCATCTCAATTAAACATCGGTTCACCCGAACTTGATCTGTACAACACTTCACAAACGAATCCCGCTCTTTCGTGGTATAAGGGCCAACAAGAGCCAAAGCCCCTTGTTCCACCTCCTCAACCACCATCTCATCAGCAACCCCTTCGGGTTTCTTCAAGACAAAGCAAGGATAAGGCAACAAATCCTTCAAACCGTTCACCTTCATCTTCGAGAAAGAGCTTGGAAGCCAGTTGCATGACAAAGGCCAAACTTTGGCAGCAACAAATTCCTCCACCATGTCCCTACCATCTATCACACTAGCAGCGGAGGTAAAGGTGGCGCAACATTCCTTGTAACCAAGAGCCATTCGTCTAAATTCTGCCTTGGTTATGTGATCAAAATGAAGAATCTTGGATGCCAATGGATAGTGAATCCCCGAAGGTGTATCCGTCGACGGAAAACCGATCTTCGCGTAAAACCAGTAGTGTGCCCAATCATCCTCCCATTTGTTCTTCTGACAAGATGATATCTCAATACGATCAATCTTTTGTGCCTTATTGTTCCTTCGAGGCACAAAGGTACAACTCCTGCTCTGAGCGGTACAAACATGTTCAGGCTCATCCTCGAAGGTAACCTTGCGCCCTTGAGGATGCATCTCATACAGGCGGCAGAAAGCATCAATGCTAACGGGTCCCTCGAAGGTCCTTACAGCTCATCGAAACTTCAACAGTTGCACCATCGCGTTGGGCGTCAGGTGATGCATAGCTAGCCGATATCTTGCCAAAATCTCCGGAATCGCGGGATCCATCGAAAGACTCAATCCAACGGCGAAGAGGTCCCGATACGCCACACACTCTCCATCTTGTGGGTCAGGGGTCTCTTCACCTTCGGGAGCTCTGCAAACCTCCGACCCAAAATACCCCTTGTCCACATAAGATCGTAGCAAAGATGGCATCACAAGGGACTTTCCAAACCTTAGAGTTGGCGGAGGTTTGTTCTCCATTAGTTCCAATGGAACTGCGTCAACCTGAGAAAGGTCCTCTTCACCTTCGGATAAATTCTGAACCTCCTCAGCAACAGGCTGCGAGTTCACAGAGTCAACTTCCTTAGCTGTCACCTTAACTCGAGCCATTCCTAAAAGGAAACGACACATAAATAAAACTTTTTCCTCAACCAACCCAACAAAAATCGAAGGCTCAAAGAAGGAAAAGCTTACAAAGAGCCAACGGACAAGTAGATCCAAAATCCCGAAGGTCGCCTTCACCTCGCGAAATCAAAGAGGGGGGGGGGGAGAATCAGCAAGTGACATGTGCTTCAACAGAAACACATGCAAAGGCTTCGCAAGCGATTCGTGAGCGTGAAAGTGACACCCCCGGCTATTTATAGAGGGGTAAAAGTCACAGTAACCGTCAACGGTAAAATCGTGGAGAAGTCGAAACAACATCAAATAATAACGCGACACGTGTCCTGACCCAACCTTTGGCTCGCAACAACCTCCGACAATCGGGGGAGACGCTCACACAAGGTGACAAGTCGATCCTTCTTTTTCGAGGGTTCGGTTCGTCGGAGCTGTACCTCGCCCACGAGGGGCTACTATTGGGGATCGGTCTCCCCTTCGAAGGTTGGTCACCGACGGTCTTCGTACAAAAGGATTTACTAACCAGATGACATGCCCCTGGCAAAAGCATGGCTCTTCTTGTCTTACGCAGGGAAGTGAAGAGCGAGACCTTCGGAGTATGCCGTCCCGGCTGGGAGTTCCGAAGGTGTAGCGAAAATGGCCTCTCATGTCATATTTCAATATAATGTTTTGGCGATTGATGACACACACAACACTTGGACTAATGTGATTGTTAAGATGACCATTCTCAGGCTTTTAGGTTCAAGTGATGACAAAGAGAAGATGGGCGTAGCTAGGCCCGAAGGGCTGCCCCTACGGGGGGTTCCGAAGTGTTGCTAGGCCCTAAGGATTCGAAGATTGAAGAAACCGTGAAGAATCCAAGTTGAAAAGATCAAAACAGAGGCATTTTGCTATCACTGGTTAAACCGACATAGGGCAAAATGAACTCACCGGTGCAATCACAGAGAAGGCCTGCGGGCTAGGGTTTGGCACTGGATTAACCGGCGTTGGGTGTTTTACACTCGTCAGTGCATTGACTTGGAGTACACCAGGCTAGGGTTTTACACCGGTTGAACCGACACTAAAGAAATTGCATATGTCGGTGCATTGACAGATGAAGACAGAGGAAATTCTATACACCGGTTAAACCGACGATTAGATATTGGTGAACGTCGGTGCAGTTGTCCAGAGAGTTAATTTTTCAGCAACTACACTCACCGGTTAAACCGACGCTGCATCGGTTGATTACGTCGGTCGATTGAGGTAGCCGTTGAAGTATAACGGCTAGTTGGAAAATACACTCACCGGTTAAACCGGTGATGACAAAAACAGGAGCATCGGTTTAACCGGTGATAGCACTTTTTGTCAGCCTTTTTCCAACGGCTAGTTTGGGGTGTGTGAGCTATATATATGCCACCCCACGGCTCATTTGATAGTGCTGGAGACCAAGAAAGTATACAAGAGCCAAAGATCATCTCCAACCACCTTATGAAGCGTCCCCTCATAAGAGAGAACTCAAATGTGATACAAACATCAGTCCCAGGAGGCTGATGCCACATTTATTACATCAGATGGTTCATTACCGTACAAACCTCCGAGGAGGACACTCGATACAGATGATAATAATAAGTAACCAAGCTACGACATAACATCAGAGCGCGACCCACATGGGATCTAGCTCGGGCTAAGAGTACTGCGTCAGCGAAATCATCTCGAACAGGGCCGGTTCCACAGGCAAGGTTGAGTGTAGAACGATAACCCTACTCGGCGTCGTCTGGTACGAAGTCTGGGTCTTCCTCTGTAAAAAGTAAGAATGGGGTGATTACAAACGTACTCAGCAAGTCCAACCATACCCACGAAGGGGGTTATATCAGAATAACATGCTCAGGTAAAACAAGGATAGGGTTGCGGTTTAATTTGCGGAAAGCTAAATTTTATGCAGGGGTTCGTTTAGCTAAAAACATTTCAGAAACCAGTTTTTATATTGAGTAACATGGAGTTCAAGTTTTAAACTGCTACCGGACTCCCCGTCCATCGTAGCACACGGCACAACTGCCGGACACAACTCCAAAACAACTCACGCTAACACATCCCCAAAGAAACACTAGTTATGTGACCACACCGTAACTCGCCCAATACCGTGGGCATGACTATTCGAATAGCTTTTAACTCTGCAGAGGTGTGCAACTTTACCCACAAGCGGGTTACCACAACAAGAACACCGTAGTGTCGGTGTAGATCCCGACATAGCCATTACCCACCTTAGCTAGACCTGATTCGCCATCACGGGATTTACCAAGGGGTCATCGACCTAACTCTGAGGTATAACCGGGGTATAAGTCACACTGAGCCTATCCCTTCTCCATGGTCACCCGTTGCTCTCAGCCCTCCGGATGGCTATCACATCAACTAGTGTGGTTTATGCTAAGCCGTTGCCCATTCAACGATCGAGTGGTTTGCACGATAGTGGAGTTAGGTGAGATGATACACCAACTCGGTCCTTAGTTGTGACAAGATGGATATCTCCCCTTCCTTGCCCTGCCACACAGGCACGAGCACACCAAATAGCAAATCCCGCGGAAATGCCATCCATCCTGTCTAAACTCACTTTTCAAAAATACCACTTTTATCCCTTCCCACATACTCATGCATTTTCTTTTATAAAACAAATAGCATTATGTGTAGAGTCCTAAGCGTTCTAATAGCGATTAACGTCCAAGCAAAATCAGACATTAATCTAGGTGGTCAAGGAATGGTTATAACAAATCAAGGGGTGGCTATCCAACCGTGTTTTCATGTAGTCAAAACATATGCAATTTTATAAAGCAGGCTAATAGGTTATGTTTATAAAAACTAGGACTGAAACATGCATCAAAGGGCGGGATTGAACTTGCCGTCTTCGTAGCCTTCGGGGAGGTCCTGTCCTTCGGGCTCGGAGTCGCGAAACTAGTCCTCGTTCACCGGCTCGCAGTACTGCTCGTCAACGGGCTCTCCTTCATTCACACCATGATCTACGATGCATACAAACAAACACACAATCAAGAAAAAGGAAAAAGAGTTTTATCGTTGAGCTCGAATCGGAAATAATTAAGATATGGAGTTCGGAGTAATATTTTTGGGTGGATTCCTAATGACATGGTCAAAACTATGTCATGAGAGGCGTGGTAAAGTTTTAGGTTGATCCGAGGTCGTTTGGCGCATGAAATGATAGGTTTTATAAAGGTTCGGGGGCTAGATCAGGAATCAGGGACCTAGTTATAATTATTTTCAAGGAGGCAGGGGCCTGTTTGTAATTTCTAGAAAGATTTGGACTATTTTAGAAGGGTCAAGGGTTTATTTAGAATTATGTCTGTATAAGGAAGGGGTTTATTTTGAAATAGGATAAAGGGCAGGGTTTTCTTTGCAAAGTGGCAAAAGGTGGGAGGTTTCTTTACTAAATTGGCTGGAGGGGAGGGGGTTTTGGGCTAAATGGCCCCTTCCTCCTCTCTCCACGGGAAAACAGGGGAGGCGGCCAGGGGGCATCGGCGGCGCTCGGCCGGCGGCCCTGGGCCTCGGGGACGGCCGGAGTGATGGGGAAAAGGGGGAGGGCGACGTGGGAGGTCGATCCCCTCCCTCGATTTGAGGAAATGGTGGCCCGTAGGGGCGGTTCTACGACGGCGGGTGGCAGCAGGCGGTGGCGAGCGTGGGGGCAGCACCACGGAGCTCGTCGGCGGGCCGGTCCCAGGGCAAAAGAAGGAGGGGATCTTGGGGATCCCAAAGCCTACCTTGGCTCGGGCCGTGGTGCTGTGGGGAGGGGAGCTCCGCGGTGGCTGTCATTCGGGAGCGGAGGCAATGGCGAGTGGCGGCGCTAGGAGGTCAGGGCGAGCAGCGGTGGAGGTTGAGGGGTGGCTGTGGAGCTCGGGGGTGCTCTGCGGCCCCTTTTATAGGCGGCCAAGGCGGTGGAGGTGGGAGCGGGGCGATGGCCGGCGTGGAAGCTTTGTAGGCGGCGTTAATGGTGTGGGGCAGCACTGCCGGAGTGGTCACGTCGCCGGGGAGGTGCAACATTGACGCTGTGAGCGTGCCGAGGCGAGCACAGGCGACGCGACGCCTCGGGCAGGCGGTGCTGTGCGAGCGTCAATGGTGGTGGCGTGCTGGCGTGCGGATGGCGAGGCGATGCAATGCTTCGGGCTGGTGGCGACCTTGGCAGGCGGTGCTGTGCCGAGGTCACCGGTGTTGTGCGCGTGTGGCTTGGCACGGCCGTGCGTGCGGATGGCCGGCGTGCGGCTCGGCGCTTCGTGGTGCGGCAAGCGTGCGCGCACGCTCGCGTGTGCTCGGCCCGGGGCCGGCGTGGCGAGCAGCGCTCGGGGTGTGGGAGCGAGGCTAGCGCGCGCGGGCAGGAGCAGGTCGGGCGCTCGGGCGTACGGCACGGGAGAGGAGGAGGGTGTGCGGCCGGCGCGCGACAGGGGAGAAAGGAGGAAAGGGCCGAGCGCGCGGGAAGAGAGAAGAGATGGAGGAGAGAGGAAAAGAAAGAAAAGGAAGAAAAATAGGAAAAAGAAAAAGAAAAGGAGGGGTGAGAGAAGAGAGGGAAAGAAGAGAGAGGGAGAGAGATTCGCGCCAGAATCGCGGCGCGCGGTCGGCCACGCCCGGCGCCGAGCACGTGTGCGCGGTCGGGCGCGATGCGCGGGTCAAGGGTGAACGGGGGGGGGGGGTTGGATACGGATGTCGGGGTCGGGTCATTCGGGAATCGGGAGATCGGGCGGAAAAGTCTGGAGTGAACCGAGCTCAACGATGAAAGATTTTCGAAAATTATAATTAGCGCATGTTTTATTTTGGTGCATTTTGGGATGTTACAAACCTACCCCACTTAAAATGAATCTCGTCCTCGAGATTCGGCTGGCTCCTAAACAAGTGGGGAAACTCCCTCTTTAGAGCGTCTTCGCGTTCCCACGTCGCTTCTTTTATTCCGTCTCTGCTCCACTGAACTCTGTATATCCGTACTTCGGAGTTTCTGGTCCTCCTGGTGACAGTGTCTAGAATCTTGACCGGTATTTCCAAGTACCGCAGATCTGGTTGCAGATCTATCGCTTCAACTGGCACGTGTTCAGCTTCGGGTACCCTCAAACACCTTCTTAATTGTGAGACGTGGAACACCGGGTGTATATCCGACATTTCTTCTAGTAGCTCCAGGCGGTATGCTACCGCTCCAACTTTCTTCAGAACTCGGTATGGTCCAATGTACCGGGGGGGCAATTTCCCTTGTACCTGGAATCTTCGGGTTCCTCGAATGGGTGACACCTTGAGATACACGAAATCTCTTGGGTTGAAACTTATTTCCCGTCTTTTCTTGTCGGCGTAGCTCTTCTGTCGGGACTAGGCTGCTTTTAGCTTTTCTCTAATCTCAGCAACTCTTTCCTTTGCTTCTTTTATGAGTGCGGGCCCGACCAGGGCACGTTCTCCAACTTCTGACCACATCAGCGGTGTTCTGCACTTCCTTCCATAGAGAGCCTCGAACGGTGACATGCCTAAACTTGCTTGGTACCCGTTGTTGTATGAGAACTCAGCATAGGGTAAACTCTGCACCCAATCTTTGCCATAAGTGAGGACACACGCTCTCAGCATTTCTTCCATAATCTAGTTTACCCTTTCTGTCTGGCCATCTGTCTGCGGGTGATAAGCGGAGCTAAAATCTAACTTGGTGCCCATGGCTTTATGCAAACTTTTCCAAAATCTAGAGGTGAACTGGGTCCCTCTATCTGAAACAATTCGGCTGGGCACACCATGCAACTTCACTATGTTTTCCATATAGAGCTTGGCTAACTTCTCTCCGCCGTAGTTGGTCCGTACGGGTATGAAGTGAGCCGCTTTAGTGAGTCGGTCCACTATTACCCATATGGAGTCATGTCCTTTCTGGGTTCTGGACAAGCCCACCACAAAGCCCATTCCTATTTCATCCCATTTCCACACCGGGATGGGTAGGGGTTGCAACAATCCTGCTGGCTTTTGGTGTTCAGCTTTGACCCTTTGGCAAGTATCACAGGGGGCGACAAATCGTGCAATATCCGCCTTCATTCCATCCCACCAATATTTTTATCTTAGGTCCATATACATTTTGGTGGATCCTGGGTGGATGGAGTAGGCCGAGTTATGGGCTTCGTCCATGATTATCTGCCTGAAGTCTCTCTTCTGGGGCACACAAATCCTATCTTTATACCATAACATCCCCTTATTATCCACTCTAAAGTCCGGTGCCTAATTTTCTCCGGTCTGCCTCTGTATCTCCATCAGCCTCTTGTCCGATCTTTGTGCCTTTCTGATTCTGTCTTCTAGTGTGGATTGGATATTCAGCACTTGGCTGGAGCCTCGACGGACAATGTGCACATTTAATCGTGCCATCTCCTCGCGCAGATGGTCATCTTTGGGTCCATAGGATTTCCGACTTAAGGCATCGGCTACTACGTTTGTCTTTCCGGGGTGGTAATGGATTTGAAAGTTATAATCCTTAACCAACTCCAACCATCTCCTTTGCCTTAAGTTCAAATCCGGCTGGGTGAAGATATACTTCAGGCTCTTATGGTCGGTATAGATCTTGCACTTATTTCCAATCAAATAATGCCTCCAAATTTTAAGGGCGTGCACTATGGCTGCGAGTTCCAAATCATGGGTTGGATAATTTTGCTCATGAGACCTGAGTTGGTGGGAAGCATATGCAACAACTTTCCCATCTTGCATCAGTACACAACCCAATCCTTGTCGGGATGCATCACAATAGATGACAAAATCCCGATGAATATCCGGTAGGGTTATTACAGGAGCGGTCGTCAATCTTCGCTTCAGTTCCTGGAAACTCCTTTCACATGACTCTGTCCAGGTGAATTTCTTCTCCTTCTTGAGTAGCTCTGTCATGGGTCGGGCTATCTTGGAAAATCCTTCAATGAATCTCCGATAATACCCAGCCAATCCAAGAAAACTGCTGATCTCACTGATGTTGGTCGGTTGTTGCCAGTTGGAGACTGCTTCGACCTTCTCGGGATCCACTGCTACTCCTTCCGCGGTCAGAATATGACCAAGGAAGGCTACTTTCTCTAGCCAAAACTCACACTTGTTGAATTTGGCGTATAGCCTATGCACCCTCAACTTTTCCAAAACTACCCTCAGGTGCTGCTCGTGCTCCTGACTGCTCTTCGAGTAAATAAGTATGTCGTCGATGAAGACTACGACAAACTTATCTAACTCGTCCATGAACACCTTGTTCATGAGGTTCATGAAATAAGCAGGTGCATTTGTCAGACCAAAAGACATTACTGTGAACTCAAACTGCCCGTATCGGGTGACAAAGGCTGTCTTCGGAATATCGCTCTCCCTAATCCTGAGCTGAAAATATCCAGACCTTAGATCGATCTTGGAGAAGTACTTGGCCCCTTTTAACTGATCAAAAAGGTCATCGATCCTAGGAAGGGGGTACTTGTTCTTGATAGTGACCTCGTTTAGTGCCCGGTAATCTACACACAACCTCATACTTCCATCCTTCTTCTTGACAAATAGAACCGGGGCTCCCCAACGCGATGAACTTGGCCTAATAAAGCCGATTCATTGTATTTCTTCTAGTTGTTTCTTCAGTTCTGCCAATTCAGAGGTTGTCATTCTATAGGGTCTCTTGGCTATAGGGGCAGTTCCAGGGACAAGGTCAATAACAAACTCTACATCCCTATCTGGTGGCATACCGGGAAGTTCTTCGGGGAAAACATCTGGGTATTCATTCACTACTGGGACTTCTTCCAAGGACTTGGATTCCATGCTAAAAACCATTGGGTTTGATCCACTTTCCCGGGTATGGCAGGTCACTCGTACTCCTTCTGGATTTGTTAGGTGTACCACTTTGTCAATACAGCCTATGAGACCATTATGTCGGCTTAACCAATCCATTCCAAGGATCACGTCTATCCCTTCTGACTTAAGTACTACTAGGTCCGCTAGAAATTCTACCCCACTTAAATTGATCCTTACCCGTAGACAACCCAGTTGACACCTGATGTCACATCCGGGTGTCCGGGTTAATAGGGGTGTTTTTAGTAGTACTGTAGGTATTTTATGTTTCTCCACAAAACTTGAGGATATGAATGAGTGTGATGCTCCAGAATCAAACAGTACTATTGTGAGGGTTGAGCTGACTAGGTACTCACCGAGTACGACGCCCTGAGCTCCTTGAGCTTCCTGTGCGTCGATGTGGTTGACGCGGGCTCGTCCAAATGACTGCTGAGGCTGCCTCATCTGTTGACTGTTGTTGTTGGCGTTGCTGTTGTTGCGGATGGGCACTCGGTTGGCACCGGTCAGGACTGGCTTTGGTCCGTTCACCGTGTTGGAAAATGCTGACATAGCGAGCTTGTTCTTGGCATAGGGACAGTCGGCGATGAAATGTCCCATCTCTCGGCAGTTGAAGCAGGCCCTCACATTGCTGTTGTTGGTGGTGACCTGGCTTGCATTACTCTGCGGGGCCCTCATGGTGTTCTGGCTTCTGAGCTGGGTGTTAGGGGCCCGTGTTCCTGTCACTTGAGACTGAGTTCTGTACTGCATTGGGGCTTGGGACCTTGGTGCGTTGTAGCTGAAGCTTCTGGGCTTCTGGAAACGATCCTGCTGGCGTGACTTGCTCTCCAGGAACTTGCGCCTGTTATCCTTTCTTTCATCAATCTTGGCCTTCTCTGTGAGGATTGCCTTGTTTATCAAGGTGTTGAAATCAGGATAGATCTGAGGGGTGAGCAGAGTCCTGAGTTCTGGGTTTAGTCTCTTCTTGAACATATCCTGCTTCTTCTCGTCGTCGTTCACTTCTTCTGGTGCATAGCGAGCCAGTTCCATAAATTGATGAGTATACTCTTCCACCGACATACTCCCCTGCTAAAGAGCGCGGAATTCATCTGCTTTGCGCTTCATGGTGGCCGAGGGGATGTGATAACAGCGGAACTCCTTTACGAATTCATTCCAAGTGATGGTGGAGGCATCTCTGGCAGCAGCGCAGTAATTCTCCCACCAGGCTAAGGCAGACCCGGTGAGTTGATGTGCTGCCAGCAGAACTTTATCTCGATCCTGGCACTCGAACGGCTCAAGCTTCCTCTGGATCACATGCAGCCAGTCATCTGCATCCAAAGGGTTGCTGGATCCAGCATAGGTGGGCGGCTTGGTCCTCAAGAAAGCTGTCAGCTTGTCATTCATGGTTTGTCCTCGTGGCTGCCTATTAACAAGGGCATTGGCCAGTGTTTCTAGGATGAGGGTCTGATTGTGAATTATTTGTGCCAGGTCCCCGAGGGGTGGTGGTGGTGGCAGTGGCACTTCTTGATTTTCTTCTCGGTTCTGGCTCACTTCTTGTTCATCCTGGGGAGGGTTCTGTCCATCCGGCTGCACTCCCATATCAGCGACTGGAGGGTTCCGAATGCGGGAGGCCCTCGTAACGCTTCGGGAAGCCATCTATAAATTGGGTAGAGTTTTTATGAGATTTAGGATTAAGTGATGTTTAAGTTATTTAAATCGTATTTTTGAAAAGGCGGTATCTACCTTCTGCCGAAGCACACAACTAACAAGCACACAACATATCAAACAACAAGCACAAACAACTTTATTACTGCAAGGGAGGTACAACACGGGGCAAGGTCAAACGCGTACTACATGTCCGGGTACACAACTTCAAAAGAAAGGGGGGGCACAGATCTTCTTCGGACCACACGGCTTCATCCCTTGATGGTCGCTAGCGCTTTAGGCAAACTCATCGGCTTGAGTGGGTTCCTCCCTCGGAAGAGAACTCACGTCTTCTAGGGGAGTGAGCGGTCCTTGCTCGCCGTCCTCTAGATCTCCGTTTTCCCGGGGTTGCGTAGTGGCTTCTCTTGCGGCGGTGGCCGTAGACCTTCTAGGGTTCTCGGGTGGGGCTTGTGGGTTTCCAAAGAGTGGTCCCCATCCTATGACGGGCGTTCCGAGTAGAACATGGTCTTCTCCTATTGCCGGGACTGGGGTTCCACTTCTAGCCCATTCCTGTATACGCCGGTCCCGGGCTTGCCTGAGGCTCTCCTGAGCAACTGCTTCACTGCTGACCGCGGCTGCGGCTCTTGCCTCGGCTTGGACTGCTCGGATCTGGTGCAGTCTTACCGCGAGCTCTGCTTGCTCGGCTCGATGGGTCTGTTCCCTCAGCAAGTTGGCTTGCTCGTCAAAGAGCTGATCCAAGGAGGTTAGGTAGGTAGCCACTTGGTACAGGAGGCCTTCTTCATGGCTGCGCCGTTCCAGGCTTCTCATTCGAGCTTCCCAAACTGGGGTTCTGATGGCCAGCGGAAAGAACCTCATTGGTGTGGGGGCGAGGTGTCTTTCGAAAATCCGGCACAGGTAACGGAGTGCTTTCCTGATGGCTAAGGGATAGGTGTCCTGGTGCCTAAACTCTGTAGCGGTCACTCGCCATGACTGGATGTCGGGGTAGCGGTCACTTCTAGCGATGACTAGGATCACCCTGCAGCGGAGAGTGCCATGATGCTTGTACTCCCTGCTGTAGTACCTTGAGCGTTCCGTGACGCCAAGGTTTTCCAGGGCATTGATCAACAGGCTGTGGAAACCAGGGGCAGCTTGGCAGTCGCCCTGGGTCCATCCTTCCCCAGCCATCTGAAAACAAAGATAGGGTAAAGAACTTGCACAAATATTTGAGGTACACAAAGGGGGTAGATGATATTTATTATGGCAACATGGCGGGATACAGTCTTTATGGGTACACGATTATTAGAGCAGAGGTTCTAGCTTAGGGGCTACACCTTATCATGGGGACTCTTCCTCGATCCTAAGAGGGCGCTTCTTCAGTGGAAGATACTGATCCAGCGCGTCATCTTCGGTCTGAGTACCTTTATCCCAGTGGGTTTCTTCGGGTTGTTCTTCTTTCGTCTGAGTACCTACATCCCAATGGGTTTCCATGGGTTCTTCTTCTTCTTCTTCTTCTTCTATCCATCCTCCTATTCCTCTGCGAGCCTCATACTCTTGCATTCGGGCTTGGAGGGCGGCTAGGGAATTCTCGGCGCGTGTGGCTCTTGCCTGTTATTCTTCCAGTTCTACCTCACGCTCTTGCATTTGGATTTGGAGAGCAGCTAGGGAATACTCGGCGTGTACGGCTCTTGTCCGTTGTTCTTCTAGCTCTTGGGTTGCCTTCTCTGCTCTGTGGACTTGTTGCTTCAGTTGTGCCGCTTGTTCGCGGTAGAGCTCATCCAGGCCGGTGAGATAGATAGATAGGTGAGAGACTGTATCTTCTAGGTCTTCTTCGTCTCTTCCAAGTCCTCCCATCCGGGCAATCCATGTGCGTCCTCTTCCTTCAGTCGGCGGGAAAAATCCCATAGGAGTCCGCCGGAGGTGATGCCTGTAGATCACGCGGAGGCGTCGCAAGGCTTTACGGGCGGCTTTTCGATAGGTGTCTGGGAAGCGAAAACCAGTGGTGGAGATGAACCAAGGGTCCACATCTGGGTAGCGGGTGCTCCTCGCCACGAAGATCATCAGGTCGCACCGAAGAGTGCCCTTGGAGTCGTACTCCCGGTAGAGAAACTCTGGTGGGTACACAACTCCGATGCGTTCCAGGCTGAGTATCAACAACTTAGGAAGGCCGGGCTCTGCGTGACAGATTCCGCCGATCCATCCATTGTCAGCCATCTGGAACAGGGCAAGAACCAGTGGTGAGTGTTTGTGTGAAGAAAGGGTTAAGGAAGGAATAATCCTAGTGTGAAAGGGCCTAAAACAGGGTTTCGCTCCTAGGGTTACGTCCTACGGCCAACCTACGGCTCTGATACTACCTGAAGCGTCCCCTCATAAGAGAGAACTCAAATGTGATACAAACATCAATCCCAGGAGGCTGATGCCACATTTATTACATCAGATGGTTCATTACCGTACAAACCTCCGAGGAGGACACTCGATACAGATGATAATAATAAGTAACCAAGCTACGACATAACACCAGAGCGCGACCCACTTGGGATCTAGCTCGGTCTCAGAGTACTGTGTCAGCGAAATCATCTCGAACAGGGCCGGTTCCACAGGCAAGGTTGGGTGTAGAACGATAACCCTACTCTGAGCCGGTTCCACAGGTAAGGTTTGGTACCGGATTAACCGGCGTTGGGTGTTTTACACTCGTTGGTGCATTGACTTGGAGTACACCAGGCTAGGGTTTTACACCGGTTGAACCGATGCTAAAGAAATTGCATATGTTGGTGCATTGACAGATGAAGACAGAGGAAATTCTATACACCGGTTAAACCGACGATTAGATATTGGTGAACGTCGGTGCAGTTGTCCAGAGAGTTAATTTTTCAGCAACTACACTCACCGGTTAAACCGACGCTGCATCGGTTGATTACGTCGGTCGATTGAGGTAGCCGTTGAAGTATAACGGCTAGTTGGAAAATGCACTCACCGATTAAACTGGTGATGACAAAAACGGGAGCATCATATTAACCGGTGATAGCACTTTTTGTCAGCCTTTTTCCAACGGCGTCGTCTGGTACGAAGTCTGGGTCTTCCTCTGTAAAAAGTAAGAATGGGGTGAGTACAAACGTACTCAGCAAGTACAACCATACCCACGGAGGGGGTTATATCAGAATAACATGCTCAGGTAAAACAAGGATAAGGTTGCGGTTTAATTTGCGGAAAGCTAAATTTTATGCAGGGGTTCGTTTAGCTAAAAACATTTTAGAAACCATTTTTTATATTGAGTAACACGGAGTTCAAGTTTTAAACTGCTACCGGACTCCCCGTCCATCGTAGCACACGGCACAACTGCCGGACACAACTCCAAAACAACTCACGCTAACCCATCCCCAAAGAAACACTAGTTATGTGACCACACCGTAACTCACCCAATACCATGGGCACGACTATTCTAATAGCTTTTAACTCTGCAGAGGTGTGCAACTTTACCCACAAGCTGGTTACCACAACACGAACACCGTAGTGTCGATGTAGATCCCGACATAGCCATTACCCACCTTAGCTAGACCTGATTCGCCATCACAGGATTTACCAAGGGGTCATCGACCTAACTCTGAGGTATAACCGGGGTATAAGTCACACTGAGCCTATCCCTTCTCCTTGGTCACCCGTTGCTCTCAGCCCTCCGGATGGTTATCACATCAACTAGTGGGGTTTATGCTAAGCCGTTGCCCATTCAACGGTCGAGTGGTTTGCACGATAGTGGAGTTAGGTGAGATGACACACCAACTCGGTCCTTAGTTGTGACAAGATGGATATCTCCCCTTCCTTGCCCTACCACACAGGCACGAGCACACCAAATGGCAAATCTCGCGGAAATGCCATCCATCCTGTCTAAACTCACTTTTCAAAAATACCACTTTTATCCCTTCCCACATACTCACGCATTTTCATTTATAAAACAAATAGCATTATGTGTAGAGTCCTAAGCGTTCTAATAGCGATTAACGTCCAAGCAAAATCAGACATTAATCTAGGTGGTCAAGGAATGGTTATAACAAATCAAGGGGTGGCTATCCAACCATGTTTTCATGCAGTCAAAACATATGCAATTTTATAAAGCAGGCCAATAGGTTATGTTTATAAAAACTAGGACTGAAACATGCATCAAAGGGCGGGATTGAACTTGCCGTCTTCGTAGCCTTCGGGGAGGTCCTGTCCTTCGGGCTCGGAGTCGCGGAACTGGTCCTCATTCTCCGGCTCGCAGTACTGCTCGTCAACGGGCTCTCCTTCGTTCACACCGTGATCTACGACGCATACAAACAAACACACAATCAAGAAAAAGGAAAAAGACTTTTATCGTTGAGCTCGAATCGGAAATAATTAATATATGGAGTTTGGAGTAATATTTATGGGTGGATTCCTAATGACATGGTCAAAACTATGTCATGAGAGGCGTGGTAAAGTTTTAGGTTGATCCGAGGTCGTTTGGCGCATGAAATGATAGGTTTTATAAAGGTTCAGGGGCTCGATCAGGAATCAGGGACCTAGTTATAATTATTTTCGAGGAGGCAGGGGCCTGTTTGTAATTTCTAGAAATATCTGGACTATTCTAGAAGGGTCAAGGGTTTATTTAGAATTATGTCTGTATAAGGAAGGGGTTTATTTTGAAATAGGATAAAGGGCAGGGTTTTCTTTGCAAAGTGGCAAAAGGTGGGAGGTTTCTTTACTAAATTGGCTGGAGGGGAGGGGGTTTTGGGGTAAATGGCCCCTTTCTTCCTCCTCTCTCCACGGGAAAACAGGGGAGGCGACCAGGGGGCGTCGGCGGCGCTCGGCCGGCGGCCCTGGGCCTCGGGGACGGCCGGAGTGATGGGGAAAAGGGGGAGAGCGACGTGGGAGGTCGATCCCCTCCCTCGATTTGAGGAAATGGTGGCCCGTAGGGGCGGTTCTACGGCGGCGGGTGGCAGCAGGCAGTGGCGAGCGTGGGGGCGGCGCCACGGAGCTCGTCGGCGGGCCGGTCCCGAGGGAAAAGAAGGAGGGGATCTCGGGGATCCCAAAGCCTACCTTGGCTCGGGCCGTGGTGCTGCGGGGAGGGGAGCTCCGCGGTGGCTGTCGTTCGGGAGCGGCGGCAATGGCGAGTGGCGGCGCTAGGAGGTCAGGGGGAGCGGCGGTGGAGGTTGAGGGGGTGGCTGTGGAGCTCGGGGGTGCTCTGCGGCCCCTTTTATAGGCGGCCAAGGCGGTGGAGGTGGGAGCGGGGCGACGGCCGGTGGGGAAGCTTTGTTGGCGGCGTTAATGGTGTGGGGCGGAACTGCCGGAGTGGTCACGTCGCCGGGGAGGTGCAACGTTGACGCTGTGAGCGTGCCGAGGCGAGTACAGGCGACGCGACGCCTCGGGCAGGCGGTGCTGTGCGAGCGTCAATGGTGGTGGCATGCTGGCGTGCGGATGGCGAGGCGATGCGACGTTTCGGGCTGGCGGCGACCTTCGCAGCCGGTGCTGTGCCGAGGTCGTCGGTGCTGTGCGCGTGCGGCTTGGCACGGCCGTGCGTGCGGACGGCCGGCGTGCGGCTCGGCGCTTCGTGGCGCGGCAAGCGTGCGCGCACGCTCGCGTGTGCTCGGCCCGGGGCCGGCGTGGCGAGCAGCGCTCGGGGTATGGGAGCGAGGCTAGCGCGCGCGGACAGGAGCAGGTCGGGCGCTCGGGCGTGCGGCACGGGAGAGGAGGAGGATGTGCGGCCGGCGCGCGATAGGGGAGAAAGGAGGAAAGGGCCGAGCGTGCGGGGAGAGAGAAGAGAGGGAGGAGAGAGGAAAAGAAAGAAAAGGAAGAAAAATAGGAAAAAGAAAAAGAAAAGGAGGGGATAGAGAAGAGAGGGAAAGAAGAGAGAGGGAGAGAGATTCGCGCCGGAATCGCGGCGCGCGGTCAGCCACGCGCGGCGCCGGGCACGTGTGCGCGGTCGGGCGCGACGCGCGGGTCAAGGGTGAACAGGGGGGTTGGATACGGATGTCGGGGTCGGGTCATTCGGGAATCGGGAGATCGGGCGGAAAAGTCTGGAGTGAACCGAGCTCAACGATGAAAGATTTTCGAAAATTATAATTAGCGCGTGTTTTATTTTGGTGCATTTTGGGATGTTACACCTTAGAACTTCATTGTACATCATATAGGCTTAAGCACACTTGTGAGAGTGCTTAGTGCTTGTAATAGGGATTAGTTCTTGCGAGAGCTCCCTTGAGAGAAGTCTTGCTGCGGCAAGCAATCCTTGTGATCCGTCGTGTGACCCTCCGGCTTGGTGTGGAGTGGCAACGACACTTTGTGCGGGGGAAGAGGAGACCCCCTCCTTGGTGGAGAAGCTCCGTAGTGGATTTCGGCCGGGTGACCGAGAGAGACGTTGGCGGTGCACGAGACTCGGTGTCTTGTGGGCACTCGCCTTTACTTGCCGGCAACGCCTTGGTGGTGTAGTGCAAGACGGTGATCGGAAGAGCCTCGGTGTCCCGTGGACGTAGGCGTTTGTGCCGAACCACGTTACATGACCGTGCCTACTCGGGAGTTCGCATCCCTCTTGCACTTACCTCTTTACTTACCGTATTACGTTTCTGCATTTACTCTACCTTGTGTGCCTTTACTTTCCTAGTTAGTTTGATTAGGATTGGCTATAGGTTGCAAGTTTTTAGGGGCAAGTAGAGAGTAGCCTAGATAAACCTTAGTCATAACTAGCATGTATAGGACGTGTTAGGTTTATCTTATGCAAGTAGTTTGAGCCCTAGGTTAAAAAGCGATCAGCGACCCTATTCACCCACTCCCCCTCTAGGGTCGGACACCCCGGTGATCCTTACAGAAGGTCTAAAAAGAACGCAAGGGGGGAAAACTGCCCGAAGAGGACCTTCGGGGAGCTCGGTGCGCAGGCAGTCAGAGAGGATCGGCAGATCATCTCTAATCCAGCACTGCGAAGGTTGCGCGCTGTGCGGTCCCCGAAGGTCTGACCCGAAGGTTGATGCCAAGGAAGCGTGACAAACGTGACCCTGCAATACGAATACAAGTCGAACACGCCGACTATGTAAAATTACCGCCGAACCCTGGCCGTTATCTCTGGACCTCCGGGAATTCCGGAGGGGCATTCCCAAAAGGATGTAATTAAGGTGGGGGTATAAATAGCCTCATTTACCCAACATTGTAAGGGGTTGAATCCTTGAGCAATACATTGTGCAATTTAATTTGTGCTATTATTGTTCCCGTTCTGTCATTGTTTTGCATTTCTTCCTTTCATCTGCTTGGTGATCACGCTTGGATCCCAACAGATGCGGATTTAGGGGTCAGGTTATATTATTTTTTTTCATAATAACCTTAGTGTGTAATTTAAATCAAAATTAGAGTGTTACTTTAAATTATTTTTTCATGCAAGTGACTTAGATGAATATTTTGAGGTTATTTTAACACAATGATTGAGTTGAGTAATTTATATGCGGATTTAGGGGTCACATTATATTATTTTTGTTCATAATAACCTTAGTGTGTAATTTAAATCAAAATTCGAGTGTTACTCTCAATTTATTTTTTATAATTTGAGATAATTACATAGGAACTTTTTATGATTTATCTTTTCTTTTTCGAGCACATCTCATGAGATTCTGAATAGGATAGCATGATTGCTTTCTTCGCTGTTTTTTCAATAGTTATTTTTAGAAGAAACAAACAGCTTTAGAGGTTCATCGATGGATCTCTGGGTGAAACTCCTATTCTGGCTTGCAAGATCTTCTCTATTGGAGGTTCTTTGGTCTGATTCTGTTACTTCAGCGGCATCAGGCAACTCATACCGAGTTTCTAAGAAGACGAAAGATGTGATAGTTTAATGCTAAGTAAAAACTTTGCAAGGACCAAAAGGAAGCGAAGAAGATAATGGAAGCTTAGGTAATGTTTGTTTTCCGGAGTTTTTTTAGCCCCTGTCACATCAAAAAGAATCTTACCATTTGGGAGTATCAAATAAAATCTGTTTATAAATTTTTTTCGACAGATGGGTGCTAATTCGTGAGACGAATCTAATGAGCCTAATTAATTCATGATTTACTTCAGTAATGCTACAGTAACTATTTGCTAATTATGAATTAATATACCTAATTAGATTTGTCTCGCAATTTAGCCCTAGAGTTCTGCAATTAGTTTTTTACTTAAACTTCATTTAGTACTTCTAAATGTTAAGATTCTTTTTGATGCGATATGGTGTAAAGTTTAGCTCCTGAAATCAAACAACCCCTTAGTCTTCTACTCTTGTTTCTTTGTTTAGAATTTTCTTTTATGTGTTTGAGACCATCATTTAAGGTTTAGAGACTAAAAACTGTTATAACTAATTACAAAACTTATAGAGGTCGGTTTACCCTATATCTAAAAAAAGAAATAAACTGCTGCCATATCCGGCGCGCGCCTCTACTCTACTGCAGTACTGCACCAATCCTGCACATGATCTGTAGCAACCTGTACCAGCACAGGCTTTTCTCCCCTGCTCCATCTTCAACTGCACCCTGCCACTACTACTGTGCAATGCAACCTTTGTACAGACTACAGGCACGATCAGCCGTCAGCCGTCACGCAGCGACTAGTAGCTATAGTGCATGCGGTGGTGCATCTGCAGTGCAGGTCCTTGCTGAACGACGCTTGCGCAGAAAAGTGAAAGGCGCCCACCAAACGACAGATGCAGCACAAGCGCTGTGATCCACGATCTATCGATCTGCCGATACAGAAGCCAACAAGGATGTCCTTGCCTGACCGCCGGTCAGATATTCAGATGCAGGGCCGGGGCCCACCGAGCTGGGAGCTCATAAGTATACATGTAATTAGTAGTATTAGTATAAGTAATTAATTGAAAGTTCATTATGGCAAATGCCCAAATCAGCCTTCCCGATCGAGCCCATGAACATGAGACCATAAGCCAATAGGCCATAATGTGAGGGTGAGCTAGATTGCTCCGAGGTTTTGCAGGATACCGTCGCTTGGTTTTCTGCTGACAGGCGCCGGCCGTCACCAGACGCAAGTTGCGAGACACTGCCCTGTGTGGGCATCGCTGTGGACTGCGACAAGCCGAGCCGACGATCTGCTGGTGTGCTGGAGAGTGGAGACGAGAGAGGAATTATTGTTTGAGGTAATCATATTAGTTATTGTTAGGTTTTCATTACAATATTGTTATGTTTTATGAGCTATACATATTGCAAAGTAATTTTATTATTCATACTGTATACTGCGACTTTGACACAAAATTTATTGAACGGATCCTTATCTTCCTCATCACCCAGGGGGCCTTAAAATTATAGAGCCGGCACTGTTCAGATGCATGCATGGGTCGATATGGCCGGATGAGGCCATGGGGCCTCGCTCATCGATTGCAGTAGTAAAGCTATGGCAGGGGTTCGCAGGTGCTGCTAGGAGCTCGTCGTAATCCGTATATGGCCGGTGATGGTGGTAAATAAGATGGAGTAAAATACATGGCCGATTCTCCAATTTGTCCGAGTCCCTAAATTTATAAAATTAGAAATTCGGGTCGTTAAACTTGTAAGAGTTTATCATCCTAGTCCCTAAACTTAAAAAATCAAGAATCCGCATCTAAGAATAACTAAAAGTGATTTTGAACCATAATTTTAATTCAAAAACAAATCCAACAAATAATAGATATAGTTTTTAAACTATAAAAATATCTCAAAGACCCAAAAATTTTCAAAAATGCCAAAAAAAGATACAAGAGATACATCGGAGCCTAAATAAAATAATTGTAGCTCATGAAAATATATTTTCACATTCCCCTAGAGTTAAATCTAATTTTTAGAAGCTTCCAAAAATAAAATATTTCTAAAAGCTTCTAAAAATCAGATCTATTTTTTTTACCTGCTGCTGCGAGGCGATGGTGTTATATAGTACGAAGCGAGCGTGGCTCTCGCAAAGGTACCCAAACTCCCAAAGGCGGAGCCAGACTGCCGCGCGCGGTGCGAGCACAGGGGCCGGGCCTTTACATGGTGGCGCGGCGCGCAGGAGCCCCATGCAATGCATCACGAGGGTCAGCAGGCACGCCGCGCGCCATTCCTGCCTGCGCGCGCGTCCTCCCGGCCCGGTCGGTCCCCGCCCATCATCGCATCGAGCAGGCAGGCATCGCCCGCTGTACAACCACCGGCCGTACCGCGAATCGCGTCTCGCCAGCGCTGCCGTACCGCCGGCGGGCACAGTGCATTTATCAGTGACCTCGACGTGCGCGCGCGCGTGCTTGTGGTCCGGTCGCGAGCAGAGCAGCGACAGCAAGCCGCGGAACCGGGCGGCTCTCCGCTCCGGGACGTGCCAATTAACCCGCTGTGCTTGATGAGTGGCCAACGATGCGGTGCGCTGGATGCGATCCAGCCGAGTTCAGCGCAGACGAGCAGACGACACAGTGCCTGTATGTTCTCGCCGTAGAAGGGGTAGTACGTATACGTATAGCTCTGCTCGTCGATGTACAAGGGCGTACGGGCTGATGGCCGACATACGACGACGGCCGGGGCACACTATGTTTCCCCAGGCCGTCCGGCCGGCCGGACACAGCACACAAACTGTGCGGGCTACGGCCGCTGTAAGGATCGCGTGCTAGCTAAGCTCCATTGATGGTCGAGATCGCGATCGCTCGGACCGGGACCCCGGCCGCACATGTACGGGCGCGTGGCAGGCATGGGTCCTCGGCAGAGCTAGCACTGGACATGGATAGAGCATGCAGCTACCATGCAGCATGCGATGCCCGTTGGGGGCGGCTCATCAATCGTGCGTGATCGCATCGCATCACACCGGCGCGCGGCAGGCGAAAGGCCACTGGCGCGGCTGCCAACAAACGCGTTCGTCGCCGTCCGAAGCGCGCAGCGAGCGGAGGCAGGGCACCACTGGCGCGCCACGCACGGAGGCCGCCAGCGGCCGCCGCGCTCGGCTCCTGCCGGCCGGCGGTGGCCACGCACCGAGGGCGCGCGCACGGCGACGAACGAACACGGCCGGGCCGGGCTCAGGCCGGGGCGCGCCTTCAAGTTGGCGAGGACAAACGGCGCGTGCAGGCGCGGTGGTGCCGCGCCGTGCCTAGGACAAGACATGATCTGTTCTGAGCACGGCGGGATGTCCCGGCGTGTCCGGTTGGTGTTTTCTCCGTGGACGTGCTCGCGTAGGCGGGTGCGCGGGCCGAGCCAGTCGTTGTACGCAGCACGCTGAGCGCGCACGGACGACGGACCACGCGCACTGCGCCGATCAGATCGGCGGGCGTACGTACGACCTGGGCGGCTGGTTGCGTGTGGTAAATCTCGGTGCTGAATTTGATCACGACGACGGCGACACATAAAAAGATGCCCTACTACTACCTCTGATCTGACCCGTCATCGGATTCAGAATTTTCATGGTGCTGCGTGGTCAGCTCAGCCAGCTACTGTGCCGTATCAGCAATCAGCGGGTTAACCAAACCGGTGGGAACCGTTCCAGTTACCGGTCAAACCGGTTCGGCCTGGTTTCGATTTGGGCCAGTATCCGGCCCAAATTCAAAATTCAAATATAAATTCAAAAAAATAAAAAAAAATTTAAAAAAATCCTAAAAATACTTTATGGTGCAAAAAATCTAATGGTGTCAAATTTTCTTAAAAATTCGTCCATTTAGTATAGTTTGCGGGCATATGAAGTTAAATCAAAAAAGAAAAAAAATGGGCCGGCCCATTAAGGCCCACCGCATATGGCGACCGGTAAACTGGTCAAACCGGGAAACCACTTTTAAACCGTCGGATTTTTTGGTTAAAACACCGGTAACCGGTCACACCGGTCGATATACCTGTTGGAACCGGTTACACATGTGCTTTTGAATTTGGATTTGAATTTAACCGGTTTCCGGTCAAACCGGTCCGGTAAATCGCTACCGGAGGGCGGCGGTTTGACCGGACCGGTCGGTTTTGTAAACCCTGGGTCCGAGCCGCAGGGCTGCAGGATCCCGTTCCTCCCAGCGGGCAGCGGCGGAACGGTAAAGGAATTTATAGACTAATAAACTCCGATAATATTTGTACTCCCTCCGTCCCCATGCAATTCTCGCTTTTCGAGAAGTCAAACAATTTTAACTTTGACTAAATTTATATAAGAAAATACTAAGATTTGTGATACAAAATAAGTATAATTAAATTACTTATAGAATATAATTTCATGATTAAATTATTTAAAAACATAATTGCTAATATTATTTAATATAAAGTTAGTCAAATATGAGCTAGTTTGACTGACACAATTCCCATAATTGCATTCTTTTTGGGACAGAGAGAGTAGCTGTAAAAATTTGATAATTTGCACAATTCTTTTATTTATCACGCTAATATGAACTAGCTAGTCATTGTATATATTATTAAAGGGTAAATCAACCGCACCTGTGCGCACAGAACAGAACGGTGTCCCCGTTGCCTTTCGTCCCACGCCTCCGGTGTCGAAGACGACTAGCCCGCGCTCCCAACGCCTCCGCCGTTTCTCCCCGAACCCCCCAACTCGGCACCCACGCCAAGTCATGGTCATGGCTTTCCTAACTGTGGCTGTATATGGATGTGTTTAGATGTTTACTCCTAAAAATTTTAAAAGTGATTCTTCCTATTTAATAGTACTAAATGAAGTCTATTTATAAAATTTTTTGCACAGATGGATTGTAAATCGCGAGACGAATATAATGAGCCTACTTAATTTATGATTAATCTATAATTAGCAGATAGTTATTGTAGCATCGCTGTTGCAAATTATGGATTTAGTAGGCTCATTAGATTCGTCTCGTGATTTACAACCCATTCGTGCAAAAAGTTTTGTAACTAGACTTCATTTAATACTTTATGTATGTGTTTAAATTTTCGATGTGATGTTTTTGATAAAAAAAATTGATATCTAAACAAGGCCTATATAACCAGCTAACCACCACGCGTCCAAGCCCGCACTCCCATTTCAATCCCTTCCTCGCCTTCCCCGTTGCGTTTGCCATGGCCGTGCAGGCGCGGCACCTCTCCCACGACTTCCCACCGGTGGGTGGCTCCCTGTTCTTGGACGAGTACGCCGCCGGGTGCGTGTCACCAGCATCGCCGGCGGGGATCGCGGTCACGACGGTGCTCAGCGACTTCCCCGGCAGCGAGCTCACCAGCAACTACGGCTTCGCGCCGAGGAAGCGGGCGCGCGTGGCTGACGCGGGGGGTTTCTTGGACTTGGAGGATCGGCGCGTGGTTCTGGCCCCGGCGGCGATGCAGGGGCTGGCGCCGCTGCCGGTGCCAGGGGCGGCCGGCGACGACGCGCGGAGCAGGGCGGTGGGCTCCGGCGCGGCGTCCACCAGCTGCAGTGCGGTGGCCAGCGGCGGTGGCGCAACCCTCTCGCTCTGCCACCAGGGCGGGGAGATCGACGCGCTCATACGGCTCGAGGTACGTGCCCGTGATCGATCGGGATGAACCGGCTTGAATTGTGGATTCGATGTGTGGGACTGTGGAAGTGGAACAGCGTCTGATTTGTTATGGTTGGGATCGGTGTGGCGCAGAGTGAGAGGATACGCGCGGCGCTGGAGGAGGCGCGGCGGCGGCACGCCCGGGCGCTGCTGGCCGCCGCGGGGCGGGCGGTGGCGGGGCGAGCGCGCGCGGCGGAGGCCGAGCTGGAGCGCGCGCTCCGGCGCAACGCGGAGCTCGAGGAGAAGGCCCGGCAGATGGGCGCCGAGTGCCAGGCGTGGATGGGCGTCGCCAGGAGCCACGAGGCCGTCGCCGCCGGCCTCCGCGCCACCCTCGACCAGCTCCTCCTCCGGCCGCCCAGCTGCGCCGCGGGCGGCGGCGGGGGCGAGGCCGAGGACGCGCGGTCGTGCTGCTTCGAGGCGCCGGCCGCGGGCGCCGGCCCCGCGGCGCCGCCGTCGTGCAGGTCCTGCGGCGGCGGCGAGGCGCGCGTGCTGCTGCTCCCGTGCCGGCACCTGTGCCTGTGCCGCGCGTGCGAGGCCGGCGCGGACGCGTGCCCCGTCTGCGCGACGGCCAAGAACGCCTCGCTCCTTGTCCTGGTCTCCTGATGAAGCCTACGGAGAGTCCGTTCGTCCGTCCGTGCACATGCCAAAGACCCAGCAGGCAAGGGGTTTGTGTACCAGAGCATGGTACTGCCGTATAGGTACTGGTACATCCTGTACATGCGCCGCTTGAGTTGTGCGGCCAAGCCACGCCGTCTGCTTTGCAGGACTTGGCGAGGCTGCGATGTTCACGCTGGAAAGCAACACTGTTAAACTAAAGGATCGCACACGGCACCAATCGTGTACGCTCAGTTGCATGGGTCGGAGGCACGGAAAGTTTGGACAAGCGATGCCAGACGACCGACGAGCGACGAGTGATGATGGTCATTCGCGAAAGGCCGGCCACCGTCTCTGCCAGTTCGAGCGGCACCAGGTCGGCAGGTCGCTGTTAACCGAGCTGCCACACAGTAGCCTCTAAAGAAGAAAAAAAAGAGCTGCCACACAGTAGCGTGACGGATGAGATGAGGCGAGATTGGATGCGACGACGAACGCAACCGGCACTGGGAGCAGCAGCTAGCTAGCAGCTAGCAGCTCGCCGCAGGCCCCCGCAGCTCGCCGCATCACTGTCCGTCTCGCAGGCCGCGGCTTCTGCTCGGAAAGGGATCGGCGAGCGAAGGTGATGGGCACGACCGGGGAAACGCATCGTGTCGCCGTCGGTCGGTCGCCACCTGCTGCTGTCGTTGTATTTTCCATTCCTCCTTGTCCATGTCCTGCATGTCTATCGTATCGTCCGCGGCGCACGGGGCTGCTTGTTTAAGCTGCAGATAGCAGCAGCAGGAGGCCCCCCCTACCCCCCCCCCCCCCCCCTCAACGTGAAATGCGTGGATCAATGTTTATCACCCGTCAAGAGTCATTCCTTTTGTTGTTTCTATCATCTAGTAGCTGGAACCTTCCGGTGTCGTCACAACTGGGAGGACAGAGAAATGTGTGTTCACGGTTACTGAAAGGGGGAAATCGGGGTAAGAAACATTGTGCATCCGTTGATCAATTGGCCTCTCACTCTCGTCTGCTAGTATACCTTAGTGCTTTCCTTGGTCCCGAAATGCTCATGCCTGGATTAAAACAGCGGTTTGGTTAGTGCTTTCAGCACTACCTTTTATTGTTGTTCTGATTGTGCTTTTTAAGTAAAGCTACGTCTTAAATTTTGAGGTGGAAGGCACATGCCTCAGCGATGTAACAAACTGATATATTGCAGTTGAGGCTATTTTTTCCGGCACACCATCATTTGTTTTGCGAGGGGGCACAACATCATTGGTACAGCTTGCCAACGATTTAGAGGATCCTGATAAAAGAGCTTAATCTGTGTATGTTTAAATTAAGTTCTAAACATAATATTTGGAGGTATTTTTCTTTTCCTTTTTGGGCCTGTGGCCCTCTTTGGGTAGAGGAGGTCACCTGTACACAGCATGGTATCAATAAAAAAATTTTGATTTATGAAACTAATTATAACAACGGACAACTTTAGAATTCGAAACAAGGTCACAATTTCCTTTGTGTTACCCTGAAATAATATCGGTTGGCCTCTATTTGTAAGCCAGTGTCTATAATGCTTTGTTCCACACGCATATGATTTTTTTTAGTGCAACCGTATAATTTATATTTTTTATATCATGTGTACAAACTTTTGTTTCATAGAAATATACATAACATTCAATTACACTTACACTAATAATATTTCTCCATTAATATATAGCATTAGTTGCTAGTAATTTGTTCTGGCAACAATTATTAGTAAGCATGTTAGAAGTACAAATGTTTGTTTTGTAGGTTTACTTGATTCGTGGTAGGCATATATTTTTGTTATTCATATATTTTTGTTATTCCAATGAAGTAAATTCCTTTTAAGACGGCTATAAGGGTATTCACTTTTGTTTCCTGAGTTTGAATGATGTGATTGAAATGCTCAAGCATTTTCCCTCTGGACAAAGTTTTTTTCAACTTCAACAGCTTAAAAAAAATTCTTATTAGGCAGACCAAATGAGCACTCTAAAATGCTCACAAGGGAAATAAAGCCTTATAGAATAAGACAAACTAACAAATTAACCTAGTAGATGGGACACATGGCAAACCAACAAAAAAAAACGTACATCGTATATTAGACAAAGAAAAATTATTAGCTGTGCAAGCTAGAGCAAATTATTAAATTGGCGGTTGTAGCTGATGATTATTTGGTGTAAGGAACATGGCCCGATTAGGCCATTGTTTTGTGATTTTGGTGATCGATGGACAACGCAATAAATGGGACTAATGAGTTTGTTAAGTGAATATTTATAGATCCCAGGGATGAAGCAAAAGGCCAAGCAAAGCAAAACACGAAGAAAAAACTCAAAGAAATATTGAATTGGATGAGTTCTACAGAAAATAGTAGCACCGGTTGAACCTGTGCCCAAGCACCGGTCTAACCGGTAGGCTTTGGATACACCGGTGCTCTATCACCGGTGCAATGGGCCATGCTATGCCCAGGCCACATGGAGAAAGTCAAGTGGCACCGGATGAACCGGTGATGTCAAGATTGAAGGCTTCAGTGTAAGCACCATACCATCACTTAGAGACGATGTGAAGCAATGGAGAACAGATGGTTCAAGACTGGTTACACCGGTGCCTCACCGGAGCAATGCACCGGTGCAATATCGCGGAAGCTGAGGAGAAAAGGTTCAGAACTGGTTGAACTGGTGTACCACCGGTGCAATGGACCGGTCTTACCGGTGGCCCTTGTCAGAAGACCCAACGGCTAGTCAGTGCCGTGAGTGACCGGTTACACCGGTGCCCCCTCACTAGTCTAACCGGTGCACTGCGCAGAAAAGGTCCAACAGCTACAAACGGCTCTATGGACTTGATGGCCTATATATATGGGTTCCCCCGGGCATTTCAAGGTGGCTGGAGTTCAGGAACATCACACCCACACCCAAGAACATCTCCAAGCCATTCAAGAGCTTAGTGATCACATTCTTAGTCCTTAGCACATCCTTGAGAGAGTCAGTGCTAGGTTAGCTCTTAAGTGAGTGAGAGAACAAGGTGTTGTGCCTTTGCTGTGGTTCTAGAGTGAACCAACATTGTATCTCGGTGCGCCGGCCCCTTGGAGCTTTGAGGCCCGCCGGCACGTCAACGACCCTCCAACTAGGTGTGGAGCGGCGTGGACGATCTTGTGCGGAGGACGTGGAGACTCTCATCCTTCGTGGAGAAGCTCCTTAGTGGAATTCAGGATCAAGGTGACCGTGGTTTTATCCACGGAAGAGACTTGATTGCCGAGAAGCGATACTCTTATTGAGTGCTTCAACAACGTGGATGTAGGTGTGCCTTTGTGGCTAACCGAACCACGGGATAAACACCCGCGCCAGGAGTTTGCTACCTCTTATCCCGCTCTTTACGTTTCCGCATTTTACACTAACTTCCTTGTGTGCCTTTACTTTCATAGAGTAGTATCTTGATAGAAAAGGATATAGGTTGCTAAACTCTTTTGGGATAGGGGTTTCACACTAGAAAAGCTGTAGTTGCACATATAGATAGCATGTTTTAGTTTAATATTGTGCAAATTAGTCGGAGCTATAGGTTAAGGTTTTAACTTGCCTAATTCATCCCTCCCCCTCTGAGGCTCGAGCACACGATCCGATCTTTCATTTGGAATTGCAGCAAAGTATTGTTTGTATTTTTTTATCAGCTTATTATTATTTTAGCTTTTAGGGATCCATAAACCGAGCATTCCAGGGAGGCAGTGATCGTCATGGTCCGCCCACGCGTCATATCCTCCCTCACAAATTTTTTTTTTTGTTTTCTTTAGAAAGCACCTAGGACCACTATGGAGCTATGTAAGTTCTTAATTGGGCACCCACGTGAACCACGCGCTCGAACACAGATAGGCTGCCGAGAAGTCCGTGGATACATCTGCTAAGGCTCACACACACCTCCACATATACACACACATGGAGCCCAGCACCCCTCTTGGGATAAAGCGCGGTGCGACACCACACCGGGAGCTATGAGCTATGAGCTCATTCGCACAAAATCTCTTCTGACCAGACGTATGCGTATGTATGCTTGTGCTCTCGTGACGTGTGTGTCGCTGTGCTTTCTGCAGCGGGAGAGACGAGTTCGCGATCAGATCAGCGACGAATCCGGCGCAGCACCGTGAATGAGTCGTGTAAGACACATCTAGGTATCCACCGTACGCAGCCGGTCCATATGACAAAGCTGGTTTAATTAATTTGTTTGGCACTTTGGCAGGATGCGACCGGCGAAGCATGCATGATGCATGCAACCGCTCTGCACGTGCCTGGTCCTCTGGAGAAAGACTTTTTTTATTTAAAAAACATTGGTAAGCACTGTTCACTAGCAGCCTGCAGGCTTATTAGATTGGTCGTCATTGCCGTGCGGGGATCGGAATCCGGCGTCCCAAGATCAACGTCTGATCTCGTGATGAGTCCGAAGCCACCGGCTTCCGGTCGGGAGCATGCAGTCATGCACATGCCCGCATCATCGACTGACCGCACTGGCATGCTACCTGCTACCTCTGCGTTCGTTCGTGGCTCTGTAGCGGGCTAACCACGCCGGCGGCATCGATGGGCTCCTGTCGGCGACGATGATGCCACCAGGCCAGTGGTGTGTAGATGACTAGATCCCGGCACCGTGCGTGCGGTGGGCGCAGCGCGATGATCACAGCACTGTGTCTCGCTCTATCAGCTGCAGTTCCTTTCCAGTCGAGCTCATGCATGTGTCCATCGCCATGTCGGCACCCACTCCTTCAGACTTGGCTACAGAGGAATCGATCGGCTGAGCACTGAGGTGTAGAGATCTGCTGAACGTGAGGTGTGTACGGTTTACTGTTTGGAGTCAATGATACTATTTTCTATCCTGGGGATCTGAACTCTATTTTCCTGTAGTGCAGTCACTGTTCAGTTTTCAATTCCTAGTTCGGGTCAACTACTCGAACATGATTTGCACTCTGTTCAATAACGATAGCTGATGAGCAATGTCATCAATGATTTAGCACGTTCCAACTCGGCCTGTGCCGGCCTAGAGCTAATCCATCATGCCAACCAAAATTTTCTACTCCATGGGCCTGTAGACTGTAGCCATAAATAGACAAGTTCAAATCAGGCCTTTTAAAGATTTCATAGCTATAAACAAATGATGTAAATGTACCTTAAGTTCTTGAATGCTTGGTTACAAGTGACGTTTTGTGGTTGCTCGATCACGGCACCACAATCTATTTAAATGGTTTCGCGGGACCTGGACAATAGCACGACTACCTCCCTGTGTGCGGCTGTGCCATCACGGGACTGGCATTACCAAATTCGCGTGATTGATGGGAAATATATATCTGAGCCTATCTGTACTTTTCTTATATTCAATGCCTTGGTCTTCAGTCATGTTGTAGGGGATCGACTTTCTTTGTTTTTTTCCTTTTTGTTTTCAGAGCAAGACACATGGGATCAACTAGCTAGCTAGTCAATAAGATCTCTTTATAATTGATGTAGTAGATATAGGTTTCTTGGATTGGAACCTTACTATATCCACATTCAGATCTCCCACTTAGAATGGTGCTCACATTTTTTTCAATGGCAGGTGATGTCCCAATCGTCGGCGATGTCCCGTCTTATATAAGATATGGCGAGTGAGCGTGTATGTATATGAGTATCTTTGTATTTTCGTAGATGATCGAAATGGAAATATGCTAACAACGGTACAGTGTACTATATAAGCATTTCTATATTACATAATCGGCTATTAATATATGGTGATGCGCGCTAGAGAACACCTCACTCGAATCGGTTCCATTGTTAGTAGGGAAAATCATTGTCCATGGTAGTTCATATTGACCACCGGCATAGGTAATGTTAGTATCCGTGTGGCTCAATTCTTCAGCCAGCTCGGTTATAATATGTGTATATGTCGACGTAACGGATACGGTTGCAAAGGGAAAAGAATTTATGCTACGTCCATATCACATATATTGTTGAATGTGGCAATGGGGTTGGCTGACAAAAAAAACAATGTTGGACCACTTTGGTATAAATAATGATGATGGATTACATCTTAAGCGTATTGCTTCTGATTTCTGAAGCTTAGTTTTCCCTGACTTCGAGATAAAAAGAAAACAACTCTGCGCACACCAGGTTTGGTGCACCGTTACTCGGGGCACCAACTGCAACTCTTGATTTGCAGGGCAAGGACTGTTGTCAGGCAACGCGCTCCATGCCAGTCGATGAGCTTAGGAGTAGGCCACGCACTACAAACCTAGCACTAGCTGCTGTAGTTAAAGAGTGAAAGAGGTGGGGACCTCTGGTTGTGATGGTTTATTTATGGGACCGTCGACCGTACGTGCATGCAGTGATGTCTAGCTAGCACCAATATACAATATATAGTACTACGGCACAAAACGGCCGGATCGAACACAGTGGCAGCACATGTCATCTGACTGTAGATCAGAGTGGGTTTAGTTGGTGAAAAAGTTTGGATTTTGATACTGTAGCACATTTTGTTGTTACTTTACAAATAATGTCTAATTATGGACAAATTTATAGGCTTAAAAGATTCAGCTCGTACTAATCAGTTAGACTGTGTAATTTGTTATTTTTTCAATTGCATTATATTTAATGCTCTTTGTATGTGTCCGAAGATTCGATGTGACGGGTACTATGCACATGTTTTTGGAAGGCCTCACCAGTTCTCTGGCGTCGTTGGAAGTGTTTAATTAGGATTAGAAGACAACGTCTCCAACAGTGTTTGCTACAAGGACAGATTAGTAATGAAAAGCCGTGGGCTGCTACTTGGACACAAGTCGACAACCACTTGATGATGCCAATCCGTCCCTGCACTCATGTCCTGATCATCATCATCGCCATCAGAGGCTGCTGCGCCCCGGCTTGTCTCCATGATATGTGTGTTTAGTAGCGTGCCTTAGCAGTTCTTCAGCCGTGAAACATGCCGTGCAAGGTGTGGTAGAGGCATTGCGCGTTCATGCCGCGCTGCCGCTAGCTAGATGTCATCGTGGGAACCGTATCATTGTTGCTGATGATTTGCCGAAACCTATTTTTTCTTTCACTGCACCTATACGTAGCTAGCTAGAGGTCGATATGCTAGCTACTAGCTAGCTTGGTACTCATCTTAAATGGCGACGCTTGTACCTGATTGGACTCTCCCCTAAACCATGAATTCTCTTGCTGCCATGATCTTCCTAGTTAGGGTCAACTACTCGAACATGATCTGCACTCTGTTCAATAACGATAGCTGATGAGCAATGTCATCAATGATTTAGCACGTTCCAACTCGGCCTGTACCGGCCTAGAGCTAATCCATCATGCATGCCAACCAAAATTTTCTACTCCATGGCAACAATTATAGCTTATAGGTGCCTATCAATTCCAACCGTACTCTAGTTATAGGTGCCCATCGGTGTGCGCCCGTAGGTGCCAAGACACTCTGAAGCTGTAGGTCGGACCTTGCCCGGGGATCTATACTCGGCCACGACCACAATTATGATGTACCAGGTCAATTTTCGACCGGATAGGTTTGTAGCAACAGGAACTCCACAGATTATTTGGAAGTATTAGCGCTCCAACCTAATCCGCGACAATGTTCATGTGAAAAAAGATATCATCCAAGTTTAGTTACCACCCCATAAAACAAAAACATCACATCGAATATTTCGACACATGCATGAAGTACTAAATGAAGTCTATTTATAAAACTTTTTGCATGGATAGGCTGTAAATCGCGAGACAAATCTAATGAGCCTACTTAATCTATGATTTGCAATAGTAATGCAGTAATCATCCGCTAATTATGAATTAATCATAGATTAATTAGCATCATTAGATTCGTCTGGCGATTTACAACCCATCTGTGCAAAAAGTTTTGTAAATAGACTTCATTTAATACTTCAAATTAGCAAGATTCTTTCGCAAAAAATTTTTACATTTCAACTAAACAGGGCCTCATGTGAAAAAGACACCAATGTTCGAACATGACCTAATCCACTACCAGTTATTGTTCATGGCTAGAACCATGTTAGGAATGGTTTTCTTTCACTGTCAGTTGTAGCTACAAATTAAAGCTTAATGATGCTACCTGTACCCTAGGCTGTAGCCATAAATAGACAAGTTCAAATCAGGCCTTTTAAAAGATTTCATAGCTCTAAACAAATGATGTGACACAAATCTTGAATGCTTGGTTACAAGTGACGGTTTGTGATTGCTCGATCACGGCACCACAATCTATTTAAAAGGTTTCGCGGGACCTGGAGATAGCAGGACGCAAGGTTCCCTTCCCTGTGCGGCTGTGCCTTCACGGGATTGGCGCTACCAAATTCGCGTGATTGATGGGAAATATATATCTGAGCCTATCTGTACTTTTTCTATACAATGTTTTGGTCTTTCGGTCATGTTGTAGGGGATCGACTTTCTTTGTATTTTTTTCATTTTTTTCTCAGAACACGACACATGGGATCAACTAGCTAGTCAATAAGATTTATTTATAATTGATGTAGTAGACAGGTTTCTTGGACTGGAACCTAATTACTATCCACATACAGATCTCTCACTTTGAATGGTGAATGGTGCTCACTTTTTTTTTCAATCGTAGTAGCTGATGTCCCAAGTCGTTGCTGATGTCCTGTGTGACTTCGACAATCTTATATACGATATAGCGAGTGAGTGTGTATGTATATGAGAGCAACTCCAAGAGATTCTCTATATTCATCCTAATTGTTAGAATAGAGATTTTGATAGAAAAATAGCCATCAAGAGCTTCTCTAAGTGGTTATCCAAATATAGCCATCATCTATTCTAGATTTCTCGCCAGCCAAAGATAGATAGCGAAAATGGCTCTCTAGAGTGTAAACAAGATATAGAAAACTGTTGGAGAGTGAAGATGTATAGAGAGCGATTTTTATGTACATGACTCTTCAAATAATGATTTAGAGAGTGAAATTTAGAGAGACTCTTGGAGATGCTCTGAACATTTTTGTATTTTCGTAGAAGATCGAAAATAAAATATGCTAACAACCACTACCGGAGCCGAGTGCTTTGCCGAGTGTTAGAAACACTCGGCAAAAGCCATTTTCCACTCGGCAAAGACTTTGCCGAGTGTAACACTCGGCAAAGGTCACTTGGCAAAGGTAGTGACGGCGAAGACGACTTTACCGAGTGCTTTTTTCGGGCACTCGGCAAAGTCTTTGCCGAGTGTCAAAAGGCACTCGGCAAACTTTTTGAAACTGGATTTGAAAAATAGCATTTAAAAATACCAAAAAATTTTATTTTTACCCGGTAACCATACCAGTCATCCACCATCATCAAGTTGCAAGTCGCGATGTTATTTCACATTAAATCGCCACTTCGCGGTTGCCGCGATTCGAACTCATGACCTCTTGCTTCGCGCGTAGCGTCCTCTATCGCTGCCGTGATTCGAACTCATGACCTCTTGCTTCGCGCGTAGCGTCCTCTATCGCTCCACCCCTGCATCACATGTGTCTAGATACCATTTTGATTCCACACATATTATACTAACCGGAGATTAAATTGCTTGTTTGAGGCTCTAAACGAATTCAAATAAAAAAAATTGAACTACAAAGTTTCATAACTTTTCGAGATCTACAACTTTAATGCTGTAAGTTTTTTGATCCGAGATCATTTGCAAAATTTGAATTTCAAATTTGAGAAATTCAAACACATATTCGAGTCTTAAATGAATTCAAATAAAAAAGTTGTGAACTACAAAATTTCTTAACATTTCTAGATCTAAAACTTTGATGTTGTGAGTTTCTTCATTCGAGGTCATTTGAAACACTCCAAAAATTCTAATTAAAAATTCGTTCGAGAGGCTTTGCCGAGTGTATTTTGTTGGCACTCGTCAAAGAGAGACTTTGCCGAGTGCCAATAAAATACACTCGGCAAAGAAATTAAGCAAAAAAAATTAAAAATACCAAATGGACCTGAAAAATCACCAAAATTTCATGTTAAGTAATCTATGTTGTCTAGTGTTTATACAAAAAGTTTTGAACTCAAACAACAATTCGACCATCAATTTGACTCTAAATCTTATCGGATCCTTCTCAACTCTTTGATTTTTCTTCGAAGATGTATCGATTTGTAAGCACGTACATGACAAATTGTGCAAAACCTCCTCAATTTTTTCCCACAACTTACACATATGATATTATGACATCTTGCCAAATCTCATAATTTTTAGACTTTGTTTGCTATTTTTAAAATTTTTAAAAAATTCAGAAATGGGTTGTTTGCCGGGTGCCCACCTTTTGACACTCGGCAAACAACTCTTTGCCGAGTGCCAACCCCTAGGCACTCGGTAAACAACCTTATTTGCCGAGTGTTTTTTGTTGGTATTTAGCAAATAGATTGTTTGCTGAGTGCCCATGGTTTGGCACTCGGCAAAGCGTCGAGCACTCGGCAAAGAGCCGGTTTCCGGTAGTGAACGGTACAATGTATTATATAAGCATTCATATTATTACATAATCCATTATTAACATGGTGATGTGCTAGAGAACACCTCAATCGAATCGGTTCCATTGTTAGTAGGGAAAATCATTGTCCATGGTAGTTCTTCTTGACCACCAGCAACAATGATACGGTTCCCTGCTAGTATCGACGTAACGGATATGCTTGCAAAGAAAAAAAAAGAGGCGGGGCCCGGGGGGTGTTCATATATGTATCAAACTAGGGGTATAACCCGCGCATTTGCGCGGCTAGTATTAAAAATTCAAAAATTTGCATGTCATTATATTCTTACTTAAAAATCATACTATTTTTTTTTACCATACATCACCTTGTTCATTATCGTAAATTATGACCTATTGTTGGTTAAAGCAATTCAAATATGATCTACCTATAATAACAATTTGATTTGTTTAGCTGTAATAATATCATGCATATAATTATTTCTATTTTTGTTTTATTTTGATTGATTGTTTTAGCTTTAGTTTTTATTAATAGTATATATTTGTAATTGATACATAGCTAAATGATATTTTATATTTAATTTTTCATAATGGCATTGGTGGGTGATTTTAATTAGGCATAGGGGTATTTTAGGCTAGTTTTTATCATAATGGCAGTGGTGGCTAATTTTTATTTTTCTACTTTTATTCGATTAACTTGGAAATTTCTAGTCCTTGAGTGCGAACATGGAGGCTCTGTTTGTTGGCGCATTTGCGAGGCTAGTATTGAAAATTGGAAAATTCGCATGTCGTTATATCCTTAATTAAAAATTATACTATTTTCTACCATACATCACCCTATTTATTATCGTAAATTATGTGTTATTGTTGGTTAAAACAACTCAAATATGATGTACCTATAATAACAATTTGATTTGTTGAGCTTTAATAATATTATGTATATAATTATTCTTATTTTATTTTTTATTTTGATTGATTGTTGTTAGCTTTAGCTTTTATTAATAGTATATGTTTGTAACTGATGCATATCTAAATGATATTTTATATTTAATTTTTCATAATGGCATTGGTGGTTAATTTTTAGTTAGACACAGGGGTATTTTAGGCTAATTTGGCAGTGATGGGTAATTTTTATTTTTCTATTTTCCTTCTATTAATGTGGGAATTTTTAAGCCTTGAGAGCGAACGTTGAGGCTCCGTTTGTTGAGCAAATAATAAAATAATAGATAGATTATGCTAAGTCCATATAACATATGTCGTTGAATGTGGCACTGGGGTTCATTGTCAAAAAGCAAAAGTTGGACCACTTTGGTATAGATGATAGATTACATCTTAAGCGTATTTCTTCTGCTTTCTGAAGTTTATTTTCCCCTGACTTCGAGATAAAAAAGAAAAGAACTCTGCGCGCAACAGGTTTGGTGCACCGTTACTTCAGGCACCAACTGTAATTTTATTTGCAGGCCGCGCATAGGCCACACTACAGGCCTAGCACTAGCTGCTGTAGTTAAAGAGTGAAAGAGGTGGTGACCTGGTGATGGTTTATTTATGGGACCGTCGACCGTACGTGCAAGATGTGTCTACTAGCTAGCTAGCACCAAAAGTACTACTGCAGAAAACGGATCGGACACAGTGGCTGCACATGTCATCTGACTGTATATCACCAGTTCTCTGGCGTCGTTGGAAGTGTTTAATTAGGATTAGAAGACAACGTCTCCAACAGTGTTTGCTACAAGGACAGATTAGTAATGAAAAGCCGTGGGGCTTCTACTTGCTAGCTAGCAGCCTATAGCACATGGACAACCAGTCGACAACCACTTGATGATGATACAAATCCATCCCTGCACTCATGTCCCGATCATCATCATCGCCATCAGAGGCTGCCCCGGCTTGTCGCCATGATATGTGTGTTTAGTAGCGTGCCTTAGCAGTTCTTCAGCCGTGAAACATGCCGTGCAAGGTGTGGTAGAGGCACTGCACGTTCATGCTGCGCTGCCGCTAGATGTATCGTGGAACCGTATCATTGTTGCTGATGATGTTGCCGAAACCTAAGGCACTGTTTAGTTCCCAAAAAATTTCAAGATTCTCCGTCATATCAAATTTTTAGACACATGCATGGAGTATTAAATGTAGTTTTAAAAATAATCAATTGCACAGTTTAATTGTAAATGATGAGATGAATCTTTTGAGTCTAATTAATCCATAATTAAATACTAATTACTAAATAAAAACGAAAATACTTCAGTAGCAAAATCTAAAAAATTTCACCAGCTAAACACGCCCTAATTTTTCTTTCATTACACCTATACGTAGCTAGCTAGAGGTCGATATGCTAGCTACTAGCTAGCTAGGGACTCATCTTAAATGGCGACGCTTGTGCGTGATTGGACTCTCCCCTAAACCATGAATTCTCTTGCTGCCATTTCCTCCTGTTAAACAGAAGGATTACATATTTAGCTGGTCAGTAGCTAGCAGGTCCAGGCCTCGAGGGGTTGTGTGCTCCATCAGCTGAAAGCGACGAGCTGACGGGCGCAGTGCCAGATTGACTGCCATGTCGGTGTCACGCATGGATGGGAACATGGGCCACCGGCGCGTGCAAGTGGCGAGAATTAAGCAGAAGGTGGCAACAGGCAACAGGCAACAGCTACCTGCTGCTATAGGTACAGAAACGTGATGCTTTCAGATGCCGTGACCCGTGACGAGGGAAAAACCCGAAACCAAACCAACAGGATGACCCCCATGTGAATATATGGTTGCGTGTTTCTCTTGTTTGTAATGAACGCTAGCTGACGAATCATTAGGTCTTCACTCCTCATCAGCCTTCACACATGATCGATGCAGGTTCCAGGTATCTCTCATCGGCCAGCCGAGAGCAGTTTGGCTCTCTCCTCCGTGAGAAAAATTAATGACCGATCGAGAAACCAACTGATTGGATGCGTGTTTTAGGCCATGTTTAGTTTCCAAAAAATTTCCTACATTATCCGTCTCATCAAATCTTTGGACAAATACATAAAGCATTAAATATAGTTGAAAAAATAATTAATTACACAGTTTAACTGTTTCATACGAGATGAATCTTCTGAGTCTAATTAGTTCATAATTAGACATTAATTATCAAATAACAATAAAATGTGCTACAATACCAAAACCCAAACTTTTTCGTGAACTAAACACAACCTTATTTGTGCAGACGTGATTCGTGCTACTCAATGCAATGGGCAGAAGACATTTGACTAAGAACCAAAGCATAATCTTACTCTTACATGCAATTGGAAAAACCTATGGCGCCAAGAAAGCAAGCAATCAGGGTGTGTAGCCAGGTGGACCAAAATATACATGTCTTTGCAAAAAAAATTAAAAGAACCTTTCAATCTCGCATCAATCCGTACGTGCAAATAATTGCAAAGGCAACAGCACTATTTATAGTACAATCATATCATAAGCATGGGACTTGATCAATCTGCGGCACACACACATGGGGCAGTGAATTGGGAGGGGAGGGGAGGGGAGGGGGACAACACGAGAGCGCCCGCGCCCGGAACATCTGGGGCACCACCTTGCTAGCACATGACCTCTGACCTGCTTTCTCTTTCGGCCACACTGATGTGTATAGGGAATTAGGGATCGCCGGATCGGAGAGGCGGAGTGCTGGGTCGATTTCGGACCAATAAACAGGCCGGAGCACCGAGATCCGCGGAATAGTAGGGCTCGATTATTGGTCCGTTCTGATTGCATTTTCATGGTGCTCAGTTTTCAAAGAAGCTTTATCTATATTATATAGATGTATCTATATTAACTTTATTTTTCGGAAACATATCTAGTGCAAACCAAAACTTCGTGAAAACCCGTGCAAACCACGACAAAAAAGTCGTCTAAATTTAAAAAAATTCACACATCTAGATGATATGATGATACACAACCTTATAAATATTTTGTCCAAACTTGACTTCGTCTGTGAGATATAAAAAGAACAAATTTCAAGCCAGGAAGTTGTCCAGATGATTTGTTAAAAATTTGGTATTTTTATATCTCATAGATGATGTCAAGTTTGGACAAGATATTTTACAAGATTGTGTATCATCATATCATCTAGATGTGTGATTTTTTTTATGAATTTCGATGATTTTTTTGCCGTGGTTTGCACGGGTTTTCACGAAGTTGTGGTTTGCACTAGATATGTTCTCTTATTTCTCTCAACATGCAAGCTATCCACACACACTATATTAGAAGCCATATCACCATCAATTAGGATTTATCTATTTATGTCTTCTACTGATTTTCTGTGACTAATAACATATATCTATGCAAAAGAATGTTGCCATACAATCATCTAGTGTTTCTATTTTCAAATTTCACATTAAAATTCTATTTAAGAAATTTCACAGCAACACGTAGAATATCACCTCAGTTTTTTACGTGTTTGTGGTGGTGTATGGCAAAGTATATACGAGTAATATAGTGCACCGAAATTTCAGATGGTCACTGTGTACTGCTAGCTTGCTGGCAGTTCGGATGGCGAGATGCAATGGCATGCCAGGGAAGGCTGGGGGAACGCCGGTTGGAATAATGGTCCCCCGGGAACGGCGAGGCACCACCAAGAAGCCCAGCCCAGCCCAGCCCAGCCCCAGCGATCCGCTCCGTACACGCCCCCACGGAGATGGGCCTCGAGAGTCGACAGCAGCAAACTGCCGCTGCGTGCCCTCATGGCGCTGTCCCGCGCCTGCCTGTCTGTGTCTGTACGGAGGAGCGTAGCGTACCTACAGGCTACAGCTCCGTGCCACGCGATTGGTTTCTGCTGGTCCACGCCCAGCGCGCATGGGCATGGCAGTCGGCTCGCGGCCACCCGCGCTGCCACCGAGCCAGCTGCGCCGCCGCGCAGGCTTGTGATTGCGCCTTCGCCGATCCGGGTCCGGCTGATGGCCTCGTAACGTTCGTTCAGATCTACCATGGCCCACCACCGTCGTCGTCGTCGGTTTTCTTGGCTCCAACTCGACCACTCCGGCTCAGCGCAATCCAATATCTTCACGCATGGTGATTTGACTGATTTCTTTCGATAATATTCAGCGATAGGACGGAAAAATTAAATTCCCTTTCAAGTTATTAAGATGTTGCTGTGAGATCGCCGTCGAGAATCAGAGCGGGAGCCACGACGCCGCCGTGCTGCTCATGATGACATGCATCATACATTTTGCCGCGCAAACTTTGCTTAGCCGGGCTCTCTCTCTCTTGCGCGATACGCGCGCAAGGCCAGCTACTAGCTGTACGCCTAGCCTGCAGCCCGCATCCGACCCGTCCCTCTCGCTCCCGGCCGGCCGGTACACGTACGCCGGCGTCCGGCCAAGAGCACGGTGGCCGGCCGCGCCGTCGGGGTCGCCCCATTCCAATCCCCGTTCGCGCAACATGAGAGACGACGCAGTGATTCGCACCGGGCCCCGGCGTCACGTGGACGCAGGAGCACGCATGACCAGTTTCGCCCACCATCTGCCTGCCTCTGTCGCACCAGATTCGCTGGGCCAGCGCCATTGACGGGAAGGAACAACGAACGCACGTCTGCACGGGGCCGGCCGGCCGGACGGACGGGCGAATCTCGCGTAGCTTTCGGCTTTTCATCTTGACTTTCTAGATGGGACCTGGCCATTCGTTCGGATCCTCCTCTCCCATCAGGTCCGCATGAGATCGTGACCCAGACGTGACGGCGATGCTGATGCGCGCAGGTGTCTGCGCCCGGGTGGGGCGGTAGCAGCTTGCTAGTGACTTCTTCAGACCTAAAGCTCGTGTCATTAGCTAGTTCTTATCCGGGTCGAGGCGTTGCAACTACCGCTAAACATTTCGAATATTTATAACCACACCAAAGGCGAGAGTAAAGTCGACGGCGACGAGGAGGGGCGAGGACAGAGGGGGACGGAGAAGTAGGTCTCTGACACTCGTCGGAATTCACGCCGGCCGACCGTGCGTGGCGCAGAGAAACGGGACGGCGAATCCCTACAGGCTAACATCTGTTTTAGTTTCCTACGAAATTCCAAAATTTTACGTCACAACGAATCTTTAAATGCATGCATAAAATATTAAATGTGGCTAAATAAAATAATTAATTACATAGTTTGCCTTTAATTTGCGAGACGAATCTTTTGAGCCTAGTTAATCCATAATCGGATAATAATTATCAAATACAAACAAAAGTGCTACAGTATTTTACATCTTCTTTTTTACACATCTAAACAAGACTAAGACAGGGTCCGTGTCGGCAGCTGTGCAATGTCCTCGTCGGTTTATAGCTGGGAGGGAGAAAAAAGGGGTGCACCGTGCACGTCAACGTGATGCATGGGTATGTGTCACGGATGATGATTACACCAAAGATCTCGAATCAATCATGAAATCATCATGCAGATGCAGCAAATCTCTGCTTACTTTCTACAAGGAGAAAATGATGCGCATCCTGTGGCTAGCTAGGCCTGCTGCCACAGCCACAGTAGTATTTAGCAACTAGCAAGTCAGAATGACTAGTCTTTCCTCTCATCGAGATATCACCATGTGACGTGCCGCTGGTGGGAATTCATGCCGGTCCTCTGATGCAACCGCCCTTGTTGTTGTTGTTGCTGGTTCGTTGTTGCTGGTTCATGTGTGCTACCGCCACCCACTTGTTATGTCCGAGCTATGCTGTCGTCGTGTTGTCTTTTGCTTATTCATGGAATCTCCCATTCGCTTGTAGAAGAGAGAGAGAGAGAGAGAGAGAGAGAGAGAGAGAGAGAGAGAGAGAGAGAGAGAGAGAGAGAGAGAGAGAGAGAGAGTCAAAATACACACAAGATGACTCACGGATCGGAACGAAAACGCAGATCCATTCGGTATCAAGTTGTTAGCATGTCGATGCCGGAGGAACGAGATGTTTATATACAGGCCGCGGAGGATACAATCATACAACTGTAATACTCACGACCAGTACTGCTCACGACACGAGCCGGGCCATTCCATTCACGCGTCATTAAGTTCGAAACAGTCGCAGGCGGAACTACAGGGTATGCCGGGTGGGCCGCGGCATACCCTGTGGCCGAGCCCAAATTAGCAGTAGCGGCCCATTTAGAAAAAAATAACGCTTTAGTCTGTCAGTCCGCGGTTTCTAAAAAAAAAATAAAAATAAAATAGTCTGTCAGTCCGCCGCCTAGGCACCCAAAGCGACGTTTCGTTTCGGTTCTGCGTCACTCACATTCGATCGATCTCATCTGGCCGGCGGCTGGACGCAAGCACCAAGCAGCAGCACTCACGACTCGTGCTCCTCCCTGGCTCGAATCCAATCTCCTGCAACTGCAATCTGGTAGTCTGCTGTGTGCCTGTGTGCTATCATCCAAAACCTTTACAGTACAGGTGCGTTCCTCTCTTGGTGACCCTTCCAAGTTCAATTTAACTTCGAAGTCTTGTGAATTTTGTTGACGAAAGGGAACCCAATGTCATTGACCAGGAAAATTAAATCATGATGCAAGTATCTAACGGCACAAGACAAGACTGCATTTAACCGATTGGACGATTGGTGCCCTTTGTTTCTAGAACAACCTGAGTACCTGACAGAAGCAATTTTACAAGCCGATCAAATTGCCAATAGCCAGTAGGTAAGTTCGTGATAGAAGAATATGCATACGCTTAAGTAGTATTGTTTGAGAATAATTAATCATCAATCAGCTAATGCTATATCTTGCGCATTTATTTATAAACTTATTAAACTATGAAGAGAATTGGAGACATTGCATCTCTTTTTCAAAAACATGCTGCAAAAAAGGCAGCAGCCGCCGATGTTTCATCACCTCACCTGACAACTGCTGCAACCATGGCAGAAGGTGGAGCAAGAGACAATAATTCAAGAAATTGAAAGTTCTAGACCATCTTCTCCGCCTCCAGTTCCGCCGCCGCCACCGCCACCACGAGTTTATGACATCAATCGGCTTCCACATGATCCAGGTGAAAGGCTTCCCATTCAAAACTATCCCATTAAATATCAGTTCAAGTCTTATGCACATATTTTTCCAAAAAAGAAAATTAGAAATAGACGATCCGACCGGGACCCTCTCGCTCTGACCAATGCTCCCCAGTCCCCCACAACCCTGGTGCAGCACTGCAACTGCTGCTGCTGCCCGCCCTGCACGGTCCCCACAATCCTAAAGCCGGCTGGACCAGCATATATGCATGCATGCATGCCAGTGCGTAGAGCCGTACCTACAGGCTACAGCCGTGAACACTAGCTAGGAACTCTACAGGACACACACACCACCCGTCGCATGCATCGTACCGGAGAGCAGCATCGGTGGGCGGTGGCTTGCATCGTACCGGAGAGCAGCATCGGTGGGCGGTGGCTTATAGTTGAACCAGCAGTGTGGGGGTCGACGCCTGTCACGCCTCGACGGCGCACTCCCATCAGCCCTCCTCTCCAACAGGAACAGGCGACGACAGAGCATTTGATCCGGCTCGATCGATCTAACCTGCACCTGCACAAGGGATTAAAAAAAATTCAGGCATGGTCGAAGCAAGTCGATCGATCTCCCTGCTGCCATGCTCATCAATACCTCTCGGTGGCCTCAATCCGTGCGTACAAATTGCAAAGCAACGGCACTGCGGGCACAACAATTAATGTGATGGGTGTTTGGCAAAAATCAACCATGGACGCCCGCTGGCGTTCCTTCCGCTTGCCCCCTGGACCATGCATGAGATGAGGTCATTGCATTCATTCGCAGCCGGGGGTCAAAATCTGATCAAATTTATTAAGAAGAATATATTAAGCAACTATCACATCAAACAAGTAAATTATGAAAATAGATTTATAATGCATCTAATTATTCTTAATTGATGTTCAAAATATTATCATTCGTTTTTATAGATTTGATCAAATTAAGAGCAGTTTGACTTAGAACAAACCGAAATACCATACATGATACATTTCAGTCAGCATATATATAAAGAGTAGGTTAGTTTGGATGACACAGGAATGGGAGCTGATGATAATGATAAGCACGCACGACAGTTCTCAGAGATCTGGGGTCGGAAAACTGTAGGCTGGAACCGTGACAGCGCGTGCATTATATCATGTACGATACGATGGCGTTTGCGTGCACGAACGAACGAGCGTACAGTCCCGTGCCACGCGAGGCTGCGGCATCGAGTGGCTGCAGCTGCATGCCTGCGTGGCCGACCAGGCCATCAGACCAACCGGCCACCCGTCCTCCCGCACAGACGAACGAATCTCGCGTAGATTTCTGCTTAAGTTTCTTTCTGGGCGCGGCCCCTCTTCTCACGACCGTGATAGCGAGGGTGTCTGTGCCCGCCTGCCCTGGGTGGACCGTATGGATGGGAATGGACCAATGGGTAGTTGACCTGATCCACAAAAATAGGTTAATGGATTTTAGGGGCCGATCCTAAATTTCAAAATGGGTCAATAGGACCGGAACCTATTGATCTAATGGGATTATGGGTCGATCCACTTGTCATATTAATGATTTTTTATTTGATTTATTGGTTTTCTTCATTATTTTAAATAAATACAACTCGTCATAAGTTATTAGATTCTATATACTTCAAAATATAGTGAGAAATATCATACATTAGAAGTGAAAATGGATTAAAAGAAAATCATGAATCGCTAGTAAACATATTTAATTTGATGCATTGCTAACAATCTTAATATATTATTGTGATATATTTTAATCAAGAGTCATATCTTTTCTAAAAGTGTTGATAATATTCATGATTTAGGATTATAGAAAATTTTTTTGGGTTGACCCATAATACCCAATGGGCCATCAATGCCATAACATCTAGGAGAAATGGGTCGACCCATGGCCCCTAGAATTGGCCTCAAGGCCATGGGGCCGGGTCCAAGGCTAGGGCCGGGTCGGCCCATTCCCATCTTGAGTGGACCGGTGGCTTTGTCCGGTTGGGCGAATGAGAAAATGGGAGCCTGGTAGCTTTTCTTTTTTTTAAAAAAAAGGAGCCTGGAGGGCTCACTGAAGATATCTGCGCATCCGTGATCCGTCACGCCAAAGTGGCATCATGAAGTTTCCAAGACTGTGACCTACCCATGCCATGATACTTTCATCTTTCATCTGTCATGTTAGTAAATTTAATGCTCATGACATTTTTATTGAAACTAGCATCAAACACCATGCGGTAAATAATGGACGGTACCTCGGGGGGTGGGGGTGAAGAGGATAGAAGTAATGATGTGGCGCAAACAATGGGATGATTGATTTGTTCACGCGTTGCTGTTTTGAGGGACCGAAACTGGCGACCAGAGGGGGGTGAATGAGAGCGTATCAAAATTCTTGCAAATAGAAGCTTCGGCTTTGTCCCAAGTATTCACCCAACCCTAGAGTCCTAGGCACAGCGTGAAGTAGCTATGGAGGAGCTACACCAATGCAAAACACTCCTAGGAACAAACGAGAACAAGTGCGAAAGAAAACACAAGGAATCAGCGAACAAACCAGCACAGTATATGAGCACCGGTTAAACCGACGCGTGAAGAAAGTCTTCACCGGTTTAACCGATCTCACAGAGCCGGCAGCAAAGAAGAGGCACACACCAGTTGAACCGGTGCAGTCAAAATTGTACCCGTCGATTGATCCGACAAGCACCGGTTAAACCGACGCAATCACAACCAAATCGCCGGTGCAGTTCACCCGAGAGAACACCACTACAGAAAAACCACGTACCGGTTAAACCGACGGTAGTGCATCGGTGCAATGGAGAATCACCGGTGTAGTTGTCCAGAGAGGTGGCAGAACGGGCTGGGCAAGAACACTTGACACCGGTTAAACCGACGCTCAACAAGTTCTAAGCGCCGGTGTAACAAGCCAAACCCCAAAAACCCTAACACAGAACAACCTACTCACCGGTTGATCTGACGCTTACAACTTCAAAGCGTCGGTTCATCCGGTGCTAGGAAGAACAGAATCCAGAAACTTTTTCCAGCCCGCGCCTTGTCAAAAACTTGAAGTTTGAGGGATCAGATCAAGTCCAAACCTAAACAAAATTTTGTAGGCATGATCACAAATGACTTGTGAACATATCCACGGAAGGAATCGATGAATCACTCCATGGTTTGGGAGGAATCGAAGAATTCCCGAACAAAAACAGGGTTTTCTCTAGAACACGAAAGGCTCAAGAACTTCGATCCTAAAGAGCTCGTGATTCCTAGGGGTTTTGCACTAGCCAAGAGGGATTAGAATCACTTCAAAAAGCTCAAAGAACCATCACGATCTCGTGCTCAAGAATCGACCAAGGAAAAATGAAATTCGTCCAAAACTAGGCACAAATCATACGAGATTGAGATGAATTCAGAACCCTAGAGGGCACAAGGAGGATTGGGCCTCCTTTCCCACACAATCTCAGTACAAAATCTCAACTATCCATACCTCTAATCCTAGAGAAGAAGAGAGGAGAGGAGAGGGAGAACACAGAGAGAGGGAGGCGCCAGAGAGGTGGGCGGCGTGCTCTGTCCAAGCTGAAAAGGAGAGCGAGAGAGGGTGAAGGAGTGAGGGGTTTTTTAACCCACTAACTCTAGACTAAAAATCTAAACTACCCCTCGACACAAATAGACACTAGAAAGCCCGTAGGAGCAAAACTGGAAAAAGATACAAGGACTCATCCGACGGTCGAGGTCCTTTCTTCGAGTCGAAGTCTTCTCCACGATGCCGCCGTGTGGATGAAGATCCGGTTCACGGTTTTGGAGGGTCCGCGAAACCCGGGTAGATGGCCGATTTTGAGAAAACCACAAAAACTCCACGCGCGGGAAGATTCCCGCCTCCACTCCGTGGCCCTAGACGCCGTTACCACCTCGGCCTTCTGACAGCCCTAGATGCCGCCCGATGCCCGTCACCTCCTCGCCCGCAGCGAGGCCCTAAACGCCGTCGACGCCCGTCGCCTCCGTCAGTCCCGAGACCGACGCCCGTGCCTCCACGACTCGGCGTCTTCAACCGCCGTCCGCCTCCTTGGTTTTGTGGCGCAAACCAAGAAACCCGTCTTCCGTCGCCGCTTGCGCCCTCGATCCAGGAGTGGACGTCCCAGCTGCCGCCCGGCCCGAGCTCCTCCACGGCAACTCTCCGTCGACACTCGACGCCCGTGTACCTGCAATCCAAAGACCAAGCGCACGATCACACCGCACGGTTGACAATTCACTCATCACAAGCAGGATAGAGTACTCTCATTCCTCAATCTCCCCCTTGATGAGTGCATTGTCAACACACCACAAACGAACCAATGTTTGAAACAAAAACAGTGAAGAACAAAAAGAAGCAGAACTCGAACAAGTGACAAAAGCTCGAAAGAAGCAAGAACAAGTCACTTGACCAAGCAGAGATCGATTCCCTAAGACAAGGGCAACGGCTCGACGCAATCGATCAAACACAAGCATGACTCCTCAAAGACAGAGGTAGGGCTCGACACAGTCATACCAGAAGCCACTACAAGAGATTTGACTATCCATGATGATCCATTATCGTCACAAAAAATATGGGTTTTCGTCATAGAAGCTTAATAGTGACATTTAGCCCGCGTCATGAGAATCGTCACAGAACGACCGTCACAAAATAGTATTGGTGACGTTCTTCACAAAATCGTCATAGAATGGAACTAGTTTGTGACGATTCACTTATCGTCTTTCAAACATACTTTATGACAATTTCTATAACATCATGTAATGTATTTTATGACGATTACATTATCATCACTAAATTTATACATTCTATGACGATATTTTTTATCATCCAATATCGCCAAAGCATCACAAATCCTCTGCATACATAGCTATTCTGTGACGAAAATATCTCCACATTGTCATAAAAGGTTATCCAAATACACGTAGATGACAAATGAAAACCATTCAAAAGAATAAATATATATATTAGACAATCATCCTAGAATTCTTTTACTTATACAAGACCAGCACTTGGTCACAAGTATTCACCACCATATACAAATAAATATACACAAAAAGGACAGTGTGAACAAATGATCCTAAAGATGGTGGCCGCAATCATCGTTTGCCGTAGTTGATTCCAGTGTGCAGCTAACGCAAACATGGTTGACCACTGATGTTGACCATGTGAATGTCGACACTCTGCATGGTTTTCCCTGCTCACACAAACATGAATCAGTTGCCTGTTTAGATACGTGAAAAGACAAGAAACCACAATATAGTTGTAACATGGTTTCACAATCCACCGCTCCTTTGAAAAAAAAGATATCTACTCTAATTAAGGACATGAAAAGCTGTATAGAAGTCACATAAATTGATTTTCAGATGAGATAAGCTTCAACTGAAGTAAATCAATGGAAGCCAATTGGCTTGACAGAACATCTAGCTTCACGACATGTCACATTAATGATGCCTTTTAACTAATATGTGAAATTTCTTTCAGTCATCAAAGAGGAGATTAAGGAAATGCATCTATGAATTCCTAAGATTTGGGGCATCTCACGCACATATGGCATCTCAGTGAAAGAAGCAATAGAGATTTGGGGCGAATGGAGTGATTGTTACCTATAAGCTGCCGGCGGTGCTTGAATCGTGGACAAAGTCAAGGGCAGCTTGGATTGGACATGACCCGAACTCCAAATCCTGTCACAGGGAGAGAGCATATCGTGACTCATGAGCCAAGAAAGAAACTGGATCTAAATTAAAGATCGAAATTAGTTGCAATGGATTGGGGGGATTGGGAGAAGTTGAGCACCTGCTCGGCGGCGTTCCTTGCGCCCAACGTAGCCATCCGCCATGGCGTGCGAGTACTCCGGGAGCCCGGCCGTGTACCCATTCTTGCCGCTGCGTATGGCCCCAGCAAGCAGTGTGCGCACCTCGCCGTAGTCCGCTCGCATGCTGTGCTGCGCAACAGGCTGAGGCTGGCGGTGATGGAGGCCAGAGCGATGAGGCAGGCAGAGGGCATCACCCCGCTGCGTGCGCCGGCGCAGCGGCGCTAGGCATGGAACTTGGGGAATAGGCCAGGCGCTTGGTTCTTGGTGCTGGTGGTGTGTGGTGCTTGGTTCTTGGTACTGAGGAGGGAGAGAGAACAGACGAGGGAGCGACGAAGGGATAAGAAGGGAATGTGTGGACAGGAGCGCTTGGATTCCAAATTTTGAAGGCCGCGCGCGCAGGAGATAGCGGGGGTATTTTCAGTTATGACGGATGGAAGGTTGGCCGTCAAAACTTTCAAAATAAAAGTTTGGCCGCCAAAATTTTAGGTGCCGAATGTAGTATGTCTGGCTTTTTTATTTGAAAATAATATGGACTCATATTTTGCCTAAGAATTTTGCTATTAAAAAATATTTGAACTAATAATCACCTTGTATCACAAAAATATTGAACTACTAACAAATTAAATGATTCTATCAAATAGACCTAGTGAAAAATACTAACAAAAAAATTGAACTAATAATCACCTTGGTCTGTTTGGATCTATGAGTTATTTTTTAGCCCCCCCCCCCACCCTGAATAGCCAAAAGGGAGCCAAACAGGAGGGCTATTTCATTTAAGGGCTATTTTCTTGATTTAAACTTTAGCCCTCAAAATAACTCTTGGCTATTTCTCCGAACAGGGCCCTTGTATCAATGTAGCTTGCTAGTCAATATGATAACTATGAATGTACGCTGTCAGTTAACACTAAATGGGATTACCTCTTTCGTTTCATTTTTAAAACTTTTTTGGGACCTTAAAAAAGATGCATGCACCGTAACCATCCCTACCATCCTAGAGTAGCCGCTATTGCTCGTCGTTGCTCACACACATATGAAAGAAGTGTGTCCTTTTGAAAACAGTATTATTGAGTAAAACTATTAATAGTCTTTTTTATGTAAGCAAACATATGAAATAAGGTTTTGTTATATTTTAGTGTGAAGAAGTAATGTTAGCTCTTAATCATATTGAGAGGGAAGACTAGGACTTCAAAGGTGTACTCTCCCTAGAAGGCTAAATGAAGAATAAGTTTATGATGTTTGGTATTTAGTGACGAACCTACATTTATCATGAAACAAAAACGTCACTAACTATTTGATATTTGATGACAAATTTGTCATATCGTCATTGATTGTTGCATCTTTTGTGACGAAAATTCATGTTCGTCATTAAGGTACTCGTCTACCTTAGATTAGTGACGATATTGCTTAAATCGTCACAGAATGGCAGCTATTCTATGACATTTTCATTTTTCGTCATTTAGATTTTCGTCACGGATACTCATATTTCTTGTAGTGAGCAGAGGGAAAACCAGGAGCTAATCAAAGCAGAAACTCCCACTGAATGCATTTCCCCTTACCAGTACAACTCTCAAGAAATTATAGGGCTATGATTTAATGGTTTGCACTCTCATATCAAGGAAATATTATAGGGCTATGATTTCTTTACTGTTACTTAGGTGCATCAGAGAGCTTTGGCTATAGAAAGCCGAAGCAAAGAGTCTCAAGAAATTCATAGACATCATCGTTCTAGTGTGCATGCTTTGGATTGCAATTTGGATTATTTGGATGATAAGTCTAAAGATGTATATGCTGCTGAGTTTGTTTGGCCATCTCAAGCCAAACCTTTAACTTGTTCTGTTCTTAAGCCGATTCACAAAAATCGGCAAGAAGAAAAATTTACTTTTGATGTATCTAAGTGTGAAAGAATTTTTGATGAGTTATATAGGATTGGATACATCAAGATGTCACATACTATACTGCCGCTTGAAGAGTTGAATTAGCGAGCTTATTGTAAATTTCACAATACTTTCTCCCATGCTACCAATGATTGCAATGTTTTACGTAGGCAGATTCAATCGGCCATTAATGAAGGACGATTGGTTATTCCTAACATGCAGGTTGATCAAAACCCCTTTCCAGTGCATATGTTGGAATTGAAGAATCCTAAAGTGCTAGTTCAGCCGAGTCAAGCCGAATCGACAAAGGAGAAAAATGTGATCGTTGGTGATGAAAGGTCTGAAAATAAGCTAACCCCTCAAGCCGCAACCAGAACTTCAACACTCAGGGGGGGCAAGACAAGAAGACAAAGACCGACTGCAAGTCGACTGGTCTGACCGGCCCCAATGGCGGTCTGACCGGTTTGATCGGTCTGACCGGTTCTAGGACCGGTCTGACTGGAACGCCCAGTAATTCTGGGAATTCCTCCAAAAGCAAGACAAGGCCGAGTTTTAAGAAACTCTTGGTCAAATATGAGGAGGGAATCGCTCAGGGACAGAAGGGGCAATTAAGCAAAGTCAAGGATACGGAGCCATCGTCGAAACAACGATCGGGTCAAGGTAATTATGCTTCATTTAATGGACCGATTGCTCCATGGTATTACTGGTATTCTTACTTCTATACGCCTATTGATTATAGTAGGATACATATGCAGTCATATTATATTCAATATCCTTCTATATGTCCAAATTATACTTCATTACAAAGGTCGATTGTTGCTAGCAATAATATGTTCAAAAAAGATATTGATTGCAGCAAAGCGGATGAGAAGAGCGCAAAGCAATATTCAAAGTATTTACAGCCAAGGCGGTGTCCTTCAGGCTTGTCTCATACTCAGAAGCGAAGGCTGCAACATTTGCGCAAAAAGGAGCTAATGGTGCAACAAGTGGAGGCTGCGCCAGAAAAGTAAAATAATATGAAGAAGGTGTGGTGGCCGAAACAAGTTGTTTCAACATCAACTTGAATAGAACATGTTATGGCCTATAGTTGTTTACAGCCCTTAGCACAAATAATGGTCGACATAATGTTAATCATCGCCCGACAATTTTGGTTCAGAAGAATGTTTTTTAGCAAGCAAGCTTTACCAAAAAAATAGGGGGGCATATGTTGACAGCCAAAATTGGCATCAACCGATCTAACTGGTCTGGTGCGTTAGCCTGTCTGGCAGGGCCCGACTGGTCTGACCGGTGGGTTGCTATAGGCTCAAACCACTTTCTGATGAGAGCTCTGAAATATTATTCTATGGAAGAATATTTGGATCAAAAGATAAATGTCCTAGGCAATATTCTGAAGTATCTAAAAATATTCTGAAGAAATGTGGAGGTGTCCCATTAGCTATCATCACCACATCCAGCTTGCTAGCTAATAAATCAGAGGATATAAGAGTGTGGAATGATGTGTGTAGCTCAATTGGTTATGGACTTGGAAGGAATCCTGGTATGGATGACATTAGGAAGATACTGTTGCTCAGCTATTATGATCTGCCTCCTCATCTGAAGACATGTTTATTGTACCTAAGCGTATTTCCAGAAGACTATGAGATTAAAAAGGATCGGTTGATATGGAGGTGGGTAGCTGAAGGTTTTGTCCAACAAGCACGCGGAGACCAAAGTTTCCTTGAGATTGGGGAGAGTTACTTCAATGAGCTTCTAAATAGATGCCTGATCCAACCCGCGGACATGGATGATTTGGACGGTACACCTCATGCTTGTCGTGTGCATGATATAGTGCTTGATCTCATTATTTCCTTGTCAGCAGAAGAATGTTTCATCACCACTATATTAGCAGGTGATGGGATGGAAAGCAAGGTTCGGTGGTTATCTCTACAAAACAATAATAGTACTACTTGGGCTACCACAAAGATGCCAAAACTGAGATCCCTTACCATCTTCACACCTGATGATGCGGTAATTGATCCGACACGTGAACCTCCATTTCACGGTATATTCTGCTACGTGTATTGGATCTACGAAGCTGCGTACTCAAGGACCTTGCAAGCCTGGGGTTTGTTGGGAGTTTATCTCACCTGCGGTACCTAGGTGTAACTAGTATTGGTGGGCGGTATGATCCTTCTGATCAGCTCCCCGTAGATATATATATAGGAAAGCTGCCGTTTCTCCAGACACTGGATTTATCTGGAATAACTAGAGTAAAAGAACTGTCATCGAGCATTATTATAGGTCTAGAACAATTGAGGTACCTACGTGCATGGTTCTTGGAATTATGATGGCACAAGGCTGCCAGCAGATGGGCTAGCGAAGGTAGTTATAACGTCTGGACGTATTGCTGAAGAGCTGGGCCATCTGACCGAACTAAGGGTACTCAAATTATCTACACAAGAGGTTGATGATGATGAACGGACGGCGTGTAGTGAAGCTCTGTTAGAATCCCTAGGCAAACTTACCAAAGTTGAATGTCTTGATATTCGTGTTCGTTTTAATGGGGTTAATCTCGATGGCTCAATGGCAGAGCCTCTAGGCAACCTTCGTCGGCTTAGCATTGCTATAGCCAAGGTGATGCCCACATTGATTAATTAGGGCTGCATTTCTTCCTGCCCTCTCCTACCTGGATGTACATGTGACGTATGAGCAAGGGGGCGACATCCAAGTCCTGGGCACCCTGCCGTGTCTTTATCATCTGAGATATGAAGTGATGGAAGGAGCGGTGGAAAGATGTGCGGTTGGGACTGATGCTTTCCCACATTTGGTAATATGGGTATTTGATATATGGGATGTATGGGGAGGAAAAGCTAGCCCCGTGGCAATAGGAACAAGAATAGAACAAAAGGAGGAGTGAATAAGCTCCAACAAAGTTACAAGATTCATGATTCCTAACCAGAAGCCCCATGCATATATGCATGACCGCAAGGGAACGCTAGCTGCACCGTACCGAAGTAAAGGATATTTAAAGACGCTTCCTGCGTGTGACGGCGGCGATGCTTTTTGTGGGCTTATGGCTGCCAAATAACTGTAGTATGTTCACTAATTATTTAAACACATGCGCGCGTGCATAGACGATGGAGAGAACCTCACCGTGCGCGACATCGTCGGCGAACGAGCTAGCGCGCGATATGGCAACAATAATGGCGGACCAGCCGGAGAAGAAACCAGCGCCGGTGGTGCCGAAGCACCCTGAGCTCCTGATGGCAGCTCGGGAGGGCGACCCGGTGCGACTGAGCATTCTTCTCGACGAGCCGGTGGTCGCATGGACGGCCATCGACATCCAGGACGGGGACGGCGGCGGCAACCCCGTGCGGCACGCGGAGGCAGTCACCTCCGGCCTGGACTCCATCCTCCACGTGGTCGCGTCCGGCGGGGACGGTGACCAGTTCCTGGAGGGCGCGAGCGTGATCCACAGCAAGGCCAGGCACCTCCTGGACGCCGGGAACAGCGAGGGAGACACGCCCCTGCATTGCGCCGCCAGAGCTGGGAGGATCGAGATGGTCTCCAAGCTCATCCGTCTCGCGAGAGCCGAGGCCGGCGACGAGAGGGTGAAGGCGGCGCTGAGGAAGCAGAACAGGCAGAGGGAGACGGCGCTGCACGAGGCCGTTCGGCTGGCCGACAGGGAGATGGTCGAGAGGTTGATGTCGGCGGATCCGCAGCTCGCTCGGCTGCCGGAGGTGGATGGCGCCTCGCCCTTGTACCTGGCCGTCTCACTGGGACATGACGTTATTGCAGAGCTGCTGCATAGCAAGGACCAGGGGCTCTCCTACTGCGGACCGGATGGACAAAACGTCTGGCATGCTGCGGTTCTCCACAACAACACACGTAACACTACAAAAAATCCGGTGATCCATGACGATTGAATTTCGTCACAGATCACTGAAAAACCGTCATAAAACAGTATCTATGACGATCTCAAATAACGTCATGTATTGAGCGTCACAGATCACACCTCGTGACGTTCCTTAAATTTTCGTCATAAATTGCTTGATCCATGATGTTTTAAAACCGTCATGGAATGTCTTCGGGCCCCTGAAGCCCAACCCAAGCCCGTTTTCTATGACGAAAATTAACGTCACGAACAGTATAATTTTCGTCACAGATTCTACTGCCATATCACACATTGATGACATGGAGGATGATGTGGCTGCTGACATGGTGATGATGTGGCTGCTGACATGGAAAGAGGCTGACATGGCAAGTGACGTGGCAGGTGACGTGGCTGCTGACATCAGCAACACAGCCCATGAATTGAATGGGCCCAAATTCAAAGTGGGCCTGATTTCAGCCCAACAATTATTATTAGCTAACCAGAATCAGCTTTATACACAGCCCATTTAACAAAACAAAAGTTCCAGCACAAAAGTCACAATAAGCAATTACATCCAAAATTATAATGTCATATCAATAATGTTTGCACCCCAACATCATGACATCAGAATAATGGATCACATAAAGTTTTTTTCCATGTATCAAAACTAGCAGCCTAACATTACAGGAAAAAAGACAAACAAAATAGAGCAGAAACAATAGAAGATAGGTTTCATCAGGAGTATGAACCAGCAACAGCAATTAAGGAAGCAAAGAACTCTTTTTCATCACCACATCAGTTTTGATGAGTGTTGTGGCAGCACATTTGGCTAGCAATGATTTCTTCTCTGTGAGGCTTCTCTTCTATTCTAACTGCCAGTTCTTTAACCTTTTAAATCACCTGCAGAAATTAATGTCAATGCATAGTTAACTTTAGAAAATTGTAAGGAATAAAAATGATTGGCTGCTCAAAAGAAAGATGGTAGTTATAGACATACATGTCTCTTCAAAGTAAATTGAAGACAAACATTTTTATTTGAAGCATACATGCTAACATGCATATAATAATAATGAAAGGCAAGAAGAATCGAAGCATACCAGATGCACACTGCAATAGACTGAACGCTTGCAAAGAAGTTATCATCAGCAGCACCCTGCAATAAACTCATTTTAGTTATCAATCAAGTGAGCTAAAGTGGTCATCATGACACACGCCTCAGGTCACTCTCAGACCTCAGCACCACTGGAAGGATATACGCAGTCAAGTAAAGTAGTCAACATTGGATGAGCATTTTGTTCACAGTTCAGTGCACCTAAATCAGCAAATTGTTCCATAAATAAGGACCGATTTTGATAGGGGGTCTGGTCCAAACCACATGAATACATGATTTAGTTAACTTTGTGACGGAATCCTAAACACTCCTACAAAACCGTACTGAATAAATCTGCATCGGAGCAGTAGCATCAGCGGTGCAAAGAAAAGAATATCAAGCCATAACTAGAATCAGGAGGTACTAGGTGCAAAGAAAAGAATATCAAGCCATAACTAGAATCAGGAGGTACTACGAAGATACAGAAGTTGCTGAACAAGTTAGTGCTGACATAAAACTTTGCTATACTCATCATATACATAAAACCGCCTAAGAGTTCAGAGTCAGACAAGTCCAAGCAGTGACATCAAAAGGCAGACCCAGCAAATACATAGAACCACCGCTTAACGACATGCTTGTGTAGAGGATGCACAAAGGACGGCTAAACTACTCATTGCTGTGCTACAAATATTTACAGATTTTGGTTGGTGTAGTATCCAACAGAGATGATAAAAAGTTTAGCAGAGTGTAGTGACAGTGACGGATATTTCAGGTTGTTTGCTAGTACTGTTGATTTGCTATAATACTTCATATATAGTTAGAAAATTGGGGAGGACAGGCACACCTTTGTTTCTACTAACCAAAGGAATAACTTTGTCCAATGTCTCCAATAAAGGATCTTCCTCCAATTGTCTGATCGATAAAGCTATCCTTGACTTCTCCCTGTTTTATTTTGTAAATGCAAAGTTCCTGGTCTACTCCTGTTTCAAAAAGAGCATACCCATCCTACAAAGCAACAGAGATCATTGAGTCCAGTTTCAAAAATATGTTCTAAACAAGTGGAGGAGCTATTCACATACAGAATGGAAGTGATTGACATCCTCTTCAGCAATATACAATGTATTCGCGGACGTGCGTGATGTGCACGCCAGCCATGGTGACGGAGCGTTGCGGGCGTGCTGGATGTGGATGCCGCCGCCGGCAGCGGCAACAGCGTCTAATTAGATGCGCCGGCAGCTGCTGCTTACCCTTCTGCCTACGCCTCGCAGAGGCGGAGCCGCACGCCGGGGCCGAGCTGCGCCGGCAGGCCGCTGCCTGCCCATCCGTTGGCGCCTCGTGGAGGTTGAGCCGCGAGCTGGCGCCGAGCTGCGGCCGCCGGTCGCGGAGGGGGAGCCACCGCCCAACGCGTATCCCTGGCGCGGCGCGCGCGGGCCGGGGCCCGCCTAGCGGCTAGCGCTCGGCCGCCGCTCACTGGCCTCTCGCCTCCTGCAGCAGATCTGAGTAGGCTTCGGTGGAGAGGCAGAGGCGCGTGGATCTGAAGGGGGCGTGGGGGCTGGGAAGGAGATGACCGTGGTCCGCTAGGGTTTCTGGTGGATGTATGTGGTTTTATACATGATGAGAAAACGATCTAGACCGTTGGATCAGGGATGAATGGACAGAAAAACTTAGGCTAGGGTCCTTACCTGCAAAAATGGCCCAGTTTCAGAATTCTTGGCCCATTTAGGTATTTATTTTTATTTCCATTAAATTAAAGAATCTTGGTTAAGTGACATATATCAATAATGATTTTATATGTACAAATACATTTTTCATATGTATTAGACTGCATATAAGTTGTCTCGTAGAAGTTTCACTAATTTTCTAACTCATTTACTATTTTTAATATTTTAAATGAATTTTTGTGAGTTTACTAAAAGTAATTACAATTTGATCTACATGTATCTCAAATAATAATTAAAAATTTAATAAAAAGTATTTTTAAGTGCCTCCGTTCTACCTGGTAGGAGTTTGAAGAATTTATTAGTAGATTTTGTATTTTATATCATTTAATTGAATTTCTACATCTTGGAAAATAATCCCAAGTAGAAATATATGTACCTCCAAACAGTTTCGAAAAACTTTCAAGAAAATATTTTGTAGCCTCTTATGTTCCACTGCACGCCATGTCTTGAAGATACGACAAAAAAAATTACATTGTCTTCTATAGACTATTCAAACTCTATCTTCAAATTACCATATATAACTACAATAGTATCTTCAAATTTGATAAAAAAATTCTAAAAATTGAAGTGGTAACATAATTTTGGTTCATAAACTACCTTAAATTAAATTTAAAGTATTTTGGTATAGTTGGAGCATATATTGTTCACAATAGATACATGCCTTACATAGTTTCTAGTAACTCTCAAGTCAAACTTCTAGAGTTAAGTACAACATTACATTTTCGAACTCATATGGAACTCAAACTTGGATAGAACCTTATGCTTATCATACCATTAGAGAATATGAAGTTAGATAACCAATTGTTATAGAAAACTTTGGTTTATCAATTCTCTTTCGGTGCAAGAAAATAAGGCATTTTGAAAACAGGAAGAAACTAGGAACTAGTATGAAAACATATGATATTACATGAAATATCGTGATTTTATAAAAATTCAGAAAAAAAAATCTCCAAATTTGAAGTTTGTATGATCAAGAAGAACCAATTACAAATTATAATTACAGATTAAAAAGAAAAAAGAAGGTGCGGGCAGCAAGCTTTGCGCGCCACGTGGCTCAACGCGCTAGAGTCATCACGCCCGCTCGGGGCTTTGATCCGTGGCGAAGCAGTCAACCAACTGGGTGCTGCCACGTGGTCACGAGATGTCGTTTCATATATATAAGATGGCATGTTCATTTCAACACCATCATACTACTAGCTCAACTGGTATTGCTTGCGTCCTCTCAGCTGTGAGGTGGTGAGTTCGATTCCTGCCTTGTGCTCTTTTTTTAAGTGTATGTTTTTGAACGGGAGGGAAAATAAAACTTGAAAATAGTGGGCAAAAATTATGCCATCACCGAAGGAGAACGTAGTGCAGTGGTAATGCCCCATCTTTTCCTCAGCTAGGTCGCAAGTTCGATTCCCTTGGAGCACAGGTTTTGTATTTATTTTCCAGAAATACAATGACTATTTAATGTGTACTAAAACAAATAATGCGCTAGTCAACCACTTGTGCGCTACCAGTCCAGTGGTAAGGCTTCAATGTTTCCGTCCGTGAAGGTCTCTGTTCGAGTTTAAGTTTTGGCAGTTTTCTTTTTCAATTTTTCAGCTATTTTTAGTTTTATTACTCAGCCACGTGATGTGTAGGTTCGAACCCTGTCTTTGCCGCAATTTTTCACATTTTTATGAATCCTCCCCCCTCCAATTTTTCTTTTCAATTTTCTGTGGCCGAATGGGTTTGCTCTCTTCCCATTTTGAACTTGCTCTACCTTCTATTTTCGTAGACCACCACACTTGATGACCCAGTGGGCAGCCCGACAACTGAATTACCAGCGTAGTGGTTGGGCGCTGAGTATTTATCCCCGTGACCTGGGTTCGAATCCCAGTTACTCTCCTTGTGCTTTTTTTCTCCGAATTAAAACAGCTGATACTTTAGTATAAAATAAATAATATCCAGAGTCATGACAAACGAAGGAGCAGTGCAGTGGTAACTGGTAAGCTTGTTTTATTTGGAAGGCCTGGCTTGCAAGTGGGCCCCGCTCAGCAGACCACGTGTGCTCTGACTAGGCTGCCACGTAAGCATCAAATAAGAGAAGAAAAAACTTGAATTAAAAATGAAAATATCAAAACATATAGTTAAAATAGCTATGACGATTTTTATGACATTAATGTTAAAACGTCATGTTTTGTGGGCTCAGTTATGACGAATTCAATAAAACGTCATATTTTGTGGGCTCAATTATGACGAATTCAATAAAACGTCATAAAGTTCTGGGCCTAGGGTCCATACCTTCAAATTCGTCATAGATTGTGCGCAATTGTGACGCTCTATTAAAATGTCATAAAATTTTCGTCATAGATCACCACATTTCTTGTAGTGTAAGTTTAACTAGCTAGCACGACCACTGTATTCAGGCCCTGTTTATTACATTTCAAAATAGCTTATTATAAGAATTTGGATAATGGCTATAAATGGTTAAAAAATGTGGACCCTAGATTATATATAGGGTGATTGGAGTGAAGATTGTACTTGCATTGTACCGGCTATAATCTTAAAATAGTACTACCTCGGCTTCAAATTAGACATCACTTATTGGGTTGGGTTAGGTTTGGGTCCGGTTCTTTCGGTTTTCTGGGTCAAAAATTTTGGCCCGAGCCCAGCCTGAGCCGACCATAGGGTTGGATTTTTTGGCCCGTGCCTTACCCATCACAATAGGACAGTTCAGGTCGGGCTCGGTTGCTGGGTCGGGTCAGCCGGTACGTGTTTTTTTTTTGGGTTTCGGGTAAAACATTTTGGCATGTGCCTCGCCCGAGCCGACCATCGGCTTGAAGTCTTTTGGTCTATGCTCAACCCGTCACATGGTCGGGTCGGGTGTTTTTCGAACGGATTGGGTTGGGGTGGCCCATGACTAGGTTTATTTCAAATTACATATAAGTCTTTCCGGCTTTTCTAGATAGATCGCTTTTTCTGTGTATCTAGATATAATATATGTCTAAATTTATAGCAAAACTTTGTATCAGGAAACCTAGAATAACTTATAATTTGAAACAGAGTAGAATAGAGAGAGATATAATGATGTCACAATATTCTGGGCGGTTGTATTTATAATCACCCAATTCTCTTGGATGCTTGGATCTCATAGACTCAGTGATTTTTAGCCCATTATTACTAGCTACAAGGAGATCCAAACAATGCCTTTATTTCATAGGACATATGATGAAACCAGATGAACTAATAATTAACATTGCGAGATGATGGCAAGGAAGTATTTACTAGCAGTACATCGAGACATTATGGCACTATTTGGATCTCTTAAAAAAGCATCAGAATATGGATAATAATTTAGATAGTAAATTATTATATATCAAGAATGTTTGGATCAGAGGATTATACGCTGATTGTAATGTTGGTAGTGTCTTTTGCACAACTATGGGCATGTTTGGATATCATATACAATTATGAAAATCTATATAGTAACTATAAATAGGCTGTTTGGGTCCCTAGATTTATAAGGTGGACGAAGGGTTAGTTGTATTGTATCTATATATAATCTCAAAATAGTATAGGGTGGAAGAAGATAGCGAATTACTCCGTTCTTTCAAATATATTACTCTGTTCTTTCAATTATATTACTCCATTCTTTCAATTATAAGTCGATTTAGCTTTGTCCTAACTCAATCTTATCCAATTTTGATACATTTATAGAAAATGCATTGACAACATTAAATAAATACACAACTAATACAACATATGGTCATGATGTATCTAATGAAAATATATAGTTTTGATATTGTAGATATTTATACACTTTTTTAAACTTGGTCAAAGTTAAAGAAGTTTGATTTTGGACAAAGATTGAAGGATTTATAATTTGGGGATGCATTGGACATTATAATCTAGGTGGTTGGATTATTAATTATAATCCATACAAAATCTGGGATGTCTGGATCTCATGATAATTTATCTTTTAGCCGATTTCTATAATCCCTATGAGATCTAAACATAATCAAATCTCCAAAAAGCTAAGCAGAGTTGGTGTAGACAATAGGATTACAATAACCTAGATGGTTGGATTATTGTAATCCACATACACTAGAATCTAACTCATTTGGATTTCATAAGGTTTTTTTTTGGCTTATTTTCTATTGGACATCTAAGAGTAGAGGGTCTAAGTAAGCTGGAGCATTATCTGTATGTCAACTGTATATGTAGGTACGACAGATATGCTGATGCAATGGGGAAAGCATGAACTCATCAAACAAGGGGACCGAGCCCATGGGAGCACGCCTCTGCACTCCGCCGCCTCTCGTGGAGTTCCTGGAACGGTCATGGCGTTGCTAGAGGCCGACAAATCTTCCGCGTACCAGTACGACAACGAGGGCTTGCTCCCCATACATGTGGCGGCCATGGAGAACAAGGGCGACGTCGTGCGCGTCTTCCTGGACGAGTGCCCCGGCTGCGCCGAGGCACAAGACGCCAGGGGCAGAACCTTCCTCCACGTCGCCGTCGCCAGCAGGAACTCCACCCTGGTTCTGAACGCCTACCGCTACTTCCGAGGGCACCGGCGTCACGGGGCGGAGAGGTTTGAGACGATCATGAACATGCGTGACGGCTACGGCAACACCGGGCTACACCTTGCTGTCAAGACAAGGAGTGTGGAGATTTTCTACTACTTACTCTGGAACAAGGGGATTCAGCTGAACTTTCGAGATAACATGGGTAGAACTGCGCTGGATATTCTGGAGAAGCCCGTTGGTTTTAATTTTTGGTTGGTACGTGCATATGGAGTCTACCAATCCTTTTGTTAAATACTACTAGTATTCCTTCCGTCCCAAATTACAGGTTTCTTTGGCTTTTCTATACTTTTTGGTATGCACATAGATATTCGATATGTCTATTTACAAGCTAGTAAAGATTATATACCTGAAAAAACCGAAACAATCTATAAATTGGGACAGAGTAGTGAGTAGTAGACAACAGCCATGCATGCCTCTGCACTAGTATAAACTCAAGAAAAAAATTGTTCCTCATAGCTAATAATTGAATATGCTTAACTAGCTCCCCCTCTCATTTGCTAAATATTCTAACATAGTACTTAGATAGATATATATACTTATCTTTATCCATTGTGATAGATTTTAGTTAGCAATTACTCAACACAATTTTTTTAACCATATTTCAATTTTTTTCACCTTGCACCACATCTTTGTATATATTTAATTGAATCCTTAGTTTCGCTCATGTGTTTAACATGGAAATTAGTATCCTCATCGCTTATTCCATACATGAAAATAGGTAATTTAGAAAATATATATATTGTTGTTCAATGTGATATTTTTTATAACGATAGATGTAGATAATTTTGATACAGATTTAGAGGGTTTGCTTTGGGTTCTTTTTAATAATGATAGATATATGTATATTATATGCAAATTTAAGTGGTTACATTGAATTAATTTTTTAAAATAACATAGTTGAATAATATAGATACAAATTTTCTAGATACATAGCTTTTGATATACACCTAGATATATACTTATGCCTAGATACATAGTAAAAGTAATGTATCCAAAATGCTAAAACGAATAGTATTTTGGGATGGAGTGAGTAATTATTAGTTCTAAAGATCCAAACAGGCCTTCATGGGATCGATGATCGGATGTTTGTTTTTTATGAGAATTTCTATTTTTTTCTAGTGTGTCTCTTGTGAGGATTAATGTGGAGCCTCCAATTAATAATAGTAAGATTGTCACCGAATTTGTATGCATTATTGCTAAACATTTGCCTCGCCAAAGTTGCCTCACCAAATTTGCTTGCATTATTGCCAACATTTTGGAGTCAACAACAAAGTGATGGATACAAAATTTGTGAAGCCAAATTTTAGCAGTGGACTAATAATGCATTTTTCTTTAATTTGATGCAGGATCCACGACTTATGATGTGGTCTCTGCTAGAGGCTGCCGGTGCTGAATATGGAGATCACCACAATGGCTTTCCTCATCTAGACGAGGAGAAGGAAGCAAAGATGATCTCTGATTCTATACCGACCGTTGGCATCATATCAGCGCTACTGGTGACGATTTCATTCGCGGCGGCCTTTGCCATCCCCGGTGGGTACCGAGCCGGCGATGATACTAAATCTGGTAGTTCTCCGGGCACGCCGGTGCTCGCCAAGACCTACTCCTTCCAGGGGTTTGTCGTGGCCAACAACCTGGCCCTGCTTTGCTCGGCCTTGGCCACCATCAGCCTCGCATACGCCGGGGTTACCAATGTCGACATCCGCACACGCATGGCTACATTCGGCCTCTCCATCTTCTTCCTCCATGGCTCTGCCCGAAGCCTGGCTGCAGCATTTGCGTTTGGCACGTACGCGGCACTAGCTCCGGTTGCTCGCGCGATTTCTGTTCTCACATGGTTGGGTATGTCGTTCTCCTCCCTTGATGTCGCTTGGCTCGCATGCACACTAGCAGTGGTGCAGTTGCTGCTACTTAAAAGGCTTGGTGCCCGCGCATGGCTACGCGTTGCAGCTGTGATCCTAGTCCTCTCCGTATGGGCTCTTTGGCCTTACATAATAATTCTCGGTCTGTTAGCTTATTACAAGACCCATGGCGGAATCCATTGACAACCATATGGACCAAGAGATACTAATAAGTGGTAAATAGTTCAACTCTATGAACTTGTAATGGAATATTATGCTTATACGTAAATTTCATTGTAAATGTGTTTTAGTTTTACTCATCACTCCATTCACTGCGTCTATCGTCGAGTTCTGTCCATTGAAATGATGCATGTTGTATTAATTATCTGAGGCGGGCAAGTTGTAATGTTAAATCATAATATGGCTCATGTAAGTAATTATGAAGTCCGGACTTCCTATAATTGGATATTGATTTACATCAACAAATCTTGCACTCCCTGTGTTCAAATTATCAGTCGTTCTATCCATTCTAGAATAGACTAGGCAACCCATGTATTGCTAGAGGTGAAGATCATACGGATATATATTTTCCATTGAACATATTTCCTATTGTCAGTCATAATATTCACATGAAACTTATTTTGGGCTTTCTTGCATTGGCAAACTTGTTGAGTGCATCCGCCAATTCACTCTTGTTTTGGAGAAAGACCACTCATGTGAATCTTGACTAGTCATCAATCGCCATAAGACAATATATTTGTTGTTGGCCCAAACAAGTCCTTGTGGAGAAGTTCAAATGGTCTTGAGATTAACATGAATGCTTTGGTTGGATGAGCATTTAATGTTTACATCTTTGGTATGTATACATGATGTGGATCACCATGTAAACCATGTACACATCTATGCAAGAAGCAATGAGAATAATGGTTTTTCATGTTAAAAGCATGGATCAAACTAAGGAACAAATTATATGCATCTCAAATACGTGGAGGTACAATGCAAAGTGATAAAAATATGAATGTGGATGAAAAGTGTATAGAATAGTAATTATTAATTAGTATCTATCACTGCAAGATAAAATATAAGTACACACCTACATGAGTATTGTGATAGAATATTTAACAAATAAAAGGGAGAGGGAGAGATGGAAACAAAGATGGAAAGGTGTGCGGTTGGATCATATGCTTTCCCACGTGCGGTAAGCTGTGAATTCTTAGGACCAACCATGCCCCATGTACGTTCCCACGAGGCGCTATTGTAACAACCGATATTTAAAATTCAACAATCAAAGGTCCCGTTGAGTTCCCAAAATTTTTCACTTTGAACGTTTGACCAGGAATATTAAATGTGGATAACTGAAAAAACTCATTCTATAACCTCCGGACAAAATCGGGAGACGAATCTAATGAACATAATTATACAATGATTAGACAATATCATGCTACAGTAAACAATATCTAAGGATAGATTAATTAGTCTTAATAGATTCACCTCACGATTTTCCGTCCATCCGTGTAATTACTTTTATAATTATTCTACATTTAATACTCCTAATTAGTGTTGTAAACGCTCCCAAAAAAATTTGGCCAAAATTTTTTGGGAACTAAAGGCTCCCAAAGTTTAAACTGGGTTAAGGGTCTGTTTGGTTGGGCTGTGACTCTAGAAAAAAGCTGCTATGGGCTGTGGCTGTGGAAAAAGCTGTTGTGGGCTTGTGAGCTGTGAAAAAATTGAAAGCCGTTTGGCTAAAAGCTATTGTGAGCTGTAGCTTTGATACAAAATATCTATAATGCCCTTGAAGGCCTGTCAAACTGTTTATATGCAAATTGATCGTAAAAAAATTGTTATTCACTGATTGACATATAATAGACCATATTTGGAAGACAAATTTAATTACTTATAAATTTTGCATCTACCATCAACATATGGCATAGTAGAACAAAAGATATATGGTTCATATGGCAACATACTTACACCATAATTTATCGCCCTCTCGCACTAACCAAATCATCAGCTATCCTACTGCGAATGGTATTCATGGTATCCTCGTTCTCACCATCTGGATAAGCATCTTCTTGTAATTCGGATGTCTCTTCAAGTAGGTAGTCCTCATCAGCATCACATCTATCAAACTCCTTATCATGCAACTTACTATCACGAATAAAATTATGCAATGCCATACAAGCAAGAACAATGTGCTTCTGAGTACGTATACTGAAACTAGAGATGCCTTTTAGAATACGCCACTTCTACTTCAAGACTCCAAAAGTCTGCTCAATGACATTTCGAAGGGATGAATGCAAGTAATTGAACATCTCATACTTCCCTTGCGGAGGACGCCCAGAACGATGGCAAAATTCTGGAATATGGTATGTGCTTCCTTTGAAATGGGCAAGATATCCTAATCGGTTTGGGTAACTAGAATCCACAAGATAATATTTTTCTATAAAAGAAGGATTAACAAAACCAAATAACAATACAATTAGAAAAGGAGCAAATAACAGTACTTTGTAAGAAACTTTTTTTACCTTTAGGAGGCACAGGAAAAGAAGAACAATTTGGTAAGGCATGATTGAGGATCCGTGAGTCCTGTGCAGATCCTGGCCAACAAGCAACAGTGAAGATAAATCTCATGTCAAAGTCACAAATAGCTAGGATGTTTTGAGATGTATATCCATGTCGGCATGTATGGTTAACCACTTCCTCTGCTGGTACTTCAACTTTAACATGTGATCCATCTATAGCTCCAATAGCGCCTTTAAAATAAGGCCAGAAACGGTCCTCTTTGATCCTTTCATGCTCAGTACTGAAAGTAGGGTCCCTTGGTTTATGTTATCCTTTGCTAACTTGTGCCAACAATTCAATACTTGATGAAACTTGGTGTGAACTGTCCAGAGAGACCGCGTAAATTTATCTTCAGCTTGTGCAAAAGCTTGGGGCCCTCCAACAATCCATAAGAACATCGCCAATGACTCAATTGATGAAACATGGATAGTCGATGTCAGCCCATAGGTTGATACTAGCAAGTCATGGAGTGACATGAAAATATCAGGGCTCATCCGAAACATTTTGTAAAAGTACCTCGGTCGATCCATGCACCTCATGACCCATTGAAGTCCAGTTTCTGGTGCTATCCTATATTCTCCTTTTGTTCAAATACTTCTCAGTGTACTGGGACCCCATTTGACCAATAATTACAGCCTGCTGGGAAAGTTCAGCTAGAAACAATAGTCCTTTTGGGACAAATCTTCCATGTGGCCATCCATCTAGACAAGATATTTAAAAATTAATACATATGGACAACAACAATATACATGGACAACAACAATATATATGGACAACATCAATATAAATGAACAGCGACAATATTGTTTAGAAGGTGCACAACATAAGAAGCAGCAAATAGAGTTTTACAAGAACTAATGGTTCTCAACATAACGAAATAAGCAAATATTGGTTTACAAGAACTAATGGTTCTCAACATAACGAAATAAGCAAATAGTGGTTTACATAAGGAAATAAGCAAAAGGTACTACTAGTGCCTATTCATCTCCTTTTCATGCTCTCTCTCAAGCAAATCCAACCTGCCTTCATTTGTTTCCAAGAAACTAAAGGCCTCCCTAAATTCAGGCTTCACAATCAGGAAAGTAGCTATATGCATCAAAACACTTTTTTCTTGCACACCACAATCTTTGACCATTTGCATGGCCTCTCTAATGCTTGGGACTAAGTTTGCTGGAGTCACCGATGATGCTTCAATACTTGTGGAGATTCTTCTCTGCTGCAGTTTCTATCTTCGAAAATGTGTTCTTATACAATCGAAAGAATGGACTCTTCTCATCCTTCTTTTCAGTAGCAGTAGAGCTTTCCTTGCACATTCTTTTTCCTAATTTGGATTTATTCAAAGCTTCCACATCCTCTAGAGATCTCTGTACCTCAGCCACATCCTCATCACTTGACTCATCAGAGGAAACATCATCTGGACATGTTGCAGTCGCACCACTAACTTGAAACATGTCAAACAATATGTGCAGGTCATCAAGGTTCTTTGGTCCTTGTTTTTTGAACCTCACATGGTTGCATTTGAAACTTTATCAGCATTGTTGCATCTCTAAAATTACATAAAAAATAGCAAGTCATCCCATATAAACATTAATACATGAATAATGAACAATGGGGGTATAGAGCTTACAGCAAGATATTCATCCCACCATTCCTTAGAGCAATCAACAGTTTGCTTTGCCTCATTCCTTCCAAGACCAGTGGCACTGTTTTTCAACTCCATAAACCACGTATATTCCTTTTTTCATATTGTCCAATTTATTCTTCAATTGTTTCTTTGTTTGCTTCAGCCTTACTTTTTCTTCATACTTAGATCTCAGATTTTTCCAACATTCCTAGTGAACATTCCCGAAGGTCTATTCCCAGCTTCTATCTCTCCTTTACAGATATCAATGAAATGCCTCACATTGGCATCACACCAATATGCCTTATCACCCATTCTTCAATCAAGCACAAACAAATATTTTATTCAGTTCACTACAAAATCAGTCCCCAAGCAAGAAATTTCGATTCCAAGTTCAACAGCAAGAAGTTAGAAAAAAAAATGTTCAGGATAAATATATATTATTGATAGCTAATCCTATTCTGGACACAAATGCCACACAGATGGGACAAGTGCCACATGAATCGAAATATTGCTACACCAGTCGAATAACTACAACTCAAATCACATTGATTTTGATCACTAGGAATCGATATGGCTCACTTACAGGTGCTCTGGAAGGAGGGAGACGCTCTGGATGACAGGAGCTGAAGGAGGTGGCCTGGATCCAACGCACCCAAGCGCCGCCGGACTTGCGGGGGAGGAGGCCGGACCTGCGGGGGACCTGCGGCGCAACCAAGCCCAAGGACTCGCCACTGCTGAGGGCGCCTGCCGGGCCGCTGCGCCACGGTCCTGCGCTGACGCGGAGAAGACGAAGGGCGCCACCACCTCCAGAACTGCGACAACGAGGCTGGAGGGGGCCGCCGCCGGCGCCGCTGGGCGCCGGTGGCCAAACCCTCGCCTCTGCCGGTTTGGCGGTCTGGGAGGAAGCGACGGGGAGGGGGACGATGCGACACGAGCGAGGGGAAGACCACGGTAAAAAATAGAAATCGAACCGGTACGCTACTAAAGAATGGCATGGTGGGTAATTTTCACAAAGTGCTGCCCCTCACAGCCGAGAAAAGCAGGGTCTCAGGTGCTGTGAACTTTGTATAAGAGGAAAAGCAACTTTCATTGGAAGCCAGGTGCTAAGGGTTGAGCCTTTGGTTGGCTTTGGACTTTTGTTGGAAGAAAAATCACTTTTAAAAGCACAACCAAACAGACCCTAAATCACTAGGGGATAGCTATCCCCTCTTTTTCCTTCAAAAAATAAAAAACACTATGTTTAACCATTTCGATAGAAAAGGCTAGCATCAGGTAGTAACCGGCGGCATGGTGCCATAACACAGTGCAACATACCATTGTTGTCATGTTCATCTTTGGATGATGTTATGGTGGCCACGGCTATATAACCACAATACCAAATGGTGTTCTATGATCACAGCTCAGATGCTTACAGCCGATTTTGAATTAGTAGCAAACCAAATTCATTATTATTGAGTCTATGAATGAACATACGTGATACACACTACTACAAAAATCTTAACCGAGGCAAGCAAAAATGATTAACCGAAGCGATTTTTGCAACCGCCTCGGATGAAAGGTCACGATAAATGGCCTATTTTTCAAGAAGGTTTTGCTGCCCGTCCCGATTAATCAAATAAAAAACTGAAAAAAGAAAAATCCCGCTGAGCCCATAACGGGCCCGCCCATCAAGACCCATCTGGTGCCACGTCCCGCTATCGCCCGCCGCCCACTCGCCGCCGCTCCATGCCCGCCGCCCGCCTTCATCGCAGTAGCGTTGTAGGCCGTGGAGCCTAGCTAGAGCCGGGAGATCAGCGCCGCCCGCGCCAGAGATGGTGTCGGCGTTGGGTGTGAGAGGCGTGAGAGAGGGAGCGGCGACGGGTGAGAGAGGAGTGAGGGAGGGAGAGGAGAAAAGAGAGGAGAAGAGAGTCCTGAACCATAACTCGTGTGTGTGTGTGTGTGTGTGTGTGTGTGTGTGTGTGTGTGTGTGTGTGTGTGTGTGTGTGTGTGTGTGTGTGTGTGTGTGTGTTGGACCCTTGTAATGGGTCTTCTGGGCCTCTTTGGACCTCGATATTTTCTGAGGCAGACCTGATAGGGTGCCCACCTCGGTTAATAGATTAACCAAGGCGTTTGGTTTAGAACAGCCGCCTTGTTAATCTTATTTATCGAGGCAGTCATTTTAAGGCTGACCGCCTCGGTTAATCGGTTTTGAGAGTCAGTTTTTTTAACCAGCTTGGTTAATAAAAAATGACCACTTCGGTTAATTGATACCATTGATCGACCGCCTGCAGTTGAAGTTCCTGTCCAGCTCGAAGGTGTTTTAAAAGGATCGCGGTAAATCTTTTTTATAGTAGTGACAGTGATCCAGTCGGGAGTCAGAGCGTGGTCCCATGTCAAACTGAAGACTCGAACACTAGGTTTTACAATTAGAAATCTCACCAATATGAGCTAGGCTTAGTAAAATCCTATCATTTATTTTAACTAATATTTGTTTTCCCATTTATAATTTATCATCTCTTAGGGCTATAAGTGGCTTTTCTTGAAAAAGGCTGCTAGTCTGCTGCTGTGGTAATACACCATCTGTGCTGTACATGCACATGTAGCCATGCATGTAGCGGCCTGCATCATGAGGACAGGCTTTTGCCTGCTCTGTTGTTCTTTAGAGATGTTCACTGCTTCTGCCACCGTTGTCGTTGTTTGCTACTACTGCTACTGCACATACCACGGACGGGAGCCATTCACGCGTCATTGGATCTGAACAGTGCCGCTAGCCCGCTAGCACTAAGGATGGGAAACGAATAGTAGATATCTGAATTATCCGATATCCGTATCCGCTTAAATGTCAATATGGATATCCGTATCTGTATTCGAATGTGGTAGCAAAGTGGATACATCCGAATCCGATTTTCATTGGTTTTCTCTATCCGATTCCACATCTGTATTCGACAATATCAGACACTATTCGTATCTGTTTTCATTCAAACACTATTTCAAAAATTATATGAAGTATTTCTCACACCCATTTTATAATAAAGAGATAAAAAAATAAATTTACTTTTAAATATTTTATTTTATTTTAAAATTACTTCTATATTTTTATTTATATATATATAACAAAATTATTTATATGTTTATTGCAATATATTTTTATTTCTAATTTTATTTTTGTGTATTTATTTATTAACATATTTATTGATAAATAAGTTATTTTTAACTAGATATCTTTATTATATTATTATACTTTGGTTTGTACATGTATAACGATTTTATAATCTAAAACTACTAATAAAGAAAATAGCTAAACTTTAGCTCATATATCAAGTTAATATCCGAATTTGAATCCGAATCTGAGACATCCGTTTTGTATTCGTATCCGAGAATATTTGAATTCGTATCCGTATTCGATTTAAAATGTGGTAAAAAGTGCTATCCGAATCCGATTCCATGCGAATCCGTTCCGTTTCCATCCTTAGCTAGCACTAGCGGCGGCAACTGTCTATGACCAGGACCCTCTCTGATTACTGTTCTCACAATCCTGGTCCCCCTACTGCTGGTGCTGCTGCGGCGCGGCGCGAAGCACCGAAATGTGAAGGCGTCCACGCCTACTTGCAGCCGCATCGGACAAGCAGCAGCTAGTGCTGTTCAATACCATGACGGTGCAATGCATGCATGGCCGATCTGACAGGGGGCCTCTCTACACTTTACTCTCCTGCTAGCTGCAGCTGCCGTTGCATGCTTCGACGGCGTTGCACAGGAAAACGTTGCTGCGTACACCCACCGAACGGCAGGTCGAACAGAGATTGAGGTGCGTGGACGCTGTCGGTCGGCATGGATGCGGTACGAAGATCAGAAGATGAGCGGATGGATGGGACCAGGGTTTACGTTTCCGTCGGGAAACGTTTTCCCGCCTGAGTCCGGGAACGGGAAACCGGCCGGTTCCCGGTGAAAACCGCCAGAAACCGGATGAAATGGCACTTCAAATTCAAAAATCGGGAAACCGGTTTTTCCGACCGGGAACCGGTGTTTTCTGACCGGGAAACCGGTCACAGCGACCGGGAATTAAAAAAAACAGGTGCAGTGAAGCCAAATTTTACAAAGAAATGACTCCATTTGAACAATTGACATGCCGTAAGAAATGACTCCATATATAATGTTTAATGTATATAATGGACATAGCATTGCATAGTTAGTACGAACAATGAAAATTTTGGTAGCATTTCAGTGCAAATTGAATACATGACATGGCACAAACATATATAAGATACATATATACATGTCACACACATATATAGACATGTCACATACATGTAACCATCATTATGAACCTAACATTTTGATAAGTACTACCACATATATGATAAATCCTACCACTAACATATCATCTCCTACAATATCAACAACTAACTTACTAACACATACATGTACCCATCATTATGCACCTAACATTTTGCAAGATAATGTATAGTCCTCTAGCACTGTGTCATACACACATGAATTTATATGTGTATGCTAGCTATTTGTATGAGGGTATATGGTTCTTATGCAACACAATGATTATTTCAAATAATTATTGTGTTGCATAAAAACCATATACCCTCATACAAATAACATGATGTGTATTTGATGATTTGTATGGACTATGGATATGAAGTTTGGATGGACTATTGTTGTGATTTATGGACTACTCATGCGAACACAACATTTATATGTATATGAACTTCTATTTATATGTTTATCTCCCTGTCAATGATACATAAATGCTTGATATATACTTTGTGCAATGCTATTTACAAAATTACGGAGAAATGTTGCCAAAATTTTTAATTTTCCCCTCGGCCGACGGCATTTCCCGGTAAAAATCAACGGAAACCGGTCGGGAAACAACGGTTCCCGCTCGGGATGCAGCGGTTACCGTTCATACAAATTTTTTAAAAAAATTTAAATTTGGGCGAAATTTTCCGGGAAATCCTGGCGGTTTCCAATCCCGCCCAGTTCCGGGAACGGGAAAAAAACCCGGTTTCCGGCGGTTTCCGAGCGGGATTGTAAACCCTGGATGGGACTGCCCGGTTGTGATTGCATGGCAGCGGTAAAGCCTCGTTCGTTTTTGGGGATTAATTCCAACCGGAACCAATCCAGCAGAGGCACGAGCTAGCAGATCGCTGACATTCGGATAGCCCTCGGGAATTCGTTCCGCTCCATGCAGCCTCTGCACGTTCAACTGCATACAGCTTCCACACGGATTCGTTCCACTACCCGAGAGTACCGGCTTGATTCCAGGCGAGGTTGACCCATGCTCACGTACTTTCACAATCCAGGAGTAGCTAACTTGCTTCCACCAATCCTGCTGTTGGCTAAGTAAACACGCATTTTAGAGAGAAACGGGCTGGATTGAATCCTGGCCGGATTGGTCCACAACCGAACGAGGCCTTAATTTGCTAGCGCTTGCATGGCAGATTCGGCCGGGGTAATTAGAGAGAGCGGACGTCCTAACCTGCCAGCCAGCTACAGTGTGGACGAGTCTGGCTCGGCGTCGGCGTCGGCGTCGGCGTCTGGCTCTGGCACCACCAGACTGCGGCAACGGGCCCGGCGGCGCCGCGCAACAGCCCGCCGCACACGTACTGTCAGACTGTCAGGAGCCTGGAGCCGTCGTCTACTCGTCTGCGCGTTGGATCCAGTAGCGATTACTGAACGCTGATGAAATCGATCGCGCTGTACGTGCCTGTGCGCGCGCATCGATCGATCCTGGTCCCCGGCGGGCGGCGGCCGTCGCTGCACATGCATCGGGTGCGGCGGACTTGAAGCGTCTGCCGCGCCATCGACTGGCGCTGCATGACACGGGTGGATAATGGAGGCGGTCCCTCGTCATCAGATGGGTGCGGCTGCCAATTTCCATGTGGGAGACAGCAGGCCACTGCATGAACCAGACCGATGATAATTGATATTTATTAATTATATATACAGTATATATGGAGGAAGTTATGACTTATGAGAGCGTCAGGTACGGCTAATCACTTCGTCTTCTTTTCAAACTTGTCAACCGTTGTCGTAGGACGTGCCTGCATGATGATCCGGCCGGGTTATTCCGCAGGGGCATCTCGAGGGCTTTCTTGAACGCTTGATTGGCGTTTCCGGAGGCCGTGGCGTTCACCGCACCATTCAGACTCTCAGAGTTTGAGAAACCCATCAGTGGTGAACAGTAACGCAGCGTGCGTGCGAAAGCATCTTCTGTTGAATGGTTCCCCCAAAGTGAGTACTAGTAGCATGCGGAATCCAAACGGGGCTCCAGCGCCTTAATTTGGATCTGCTCTCATCAGTGCACGCCGTTGAAAATCCACATGGCCACAAGGCCAAGTGAGTACTATTATCTTGCAAGATAATAGTATTTAGAACACGCACGCGGTGCAAAGACTATCCAACGAGCGAATGATTAAGCTATATGTACTCCTATGATTATATGGTACTAGCTTATCAACCCATGCTCCTAAACACGGGCTAATTAAAATTAATATAAAAATAAGATTTATAGCTAATAATTATAGTTATTTATCTCACATCATCTTCAATCTATTACATATTCTAACAAATACTCTAAAATACATATACATCATTATCTAGTTTAATTTGATAGGAACATATCTAGTGCAAACCACAGTCTTGTGAAAACCCGTGCAAACCATGGTAAAAAATTCGTCTAAATTCACCAAAGAAATCACATATGTAGATGATATAATGATACACAACTTTATAAAATATCTTGTCCAAACTCAACTTTGTTTGTGATATTTAAAAATAATAAATTTCTAACAAATCATCTGATAGTTTTTTGGTAAATTTAGACGACTTTTTTGCCTAGTTTGCACGGGTTTTCACAAGACTATGGTTTGCACCAGATATGTTCCCTAATTTGATATATATTTAATTGAGCAATATGTTAGTAAATTGGTATTCTTATCTCTTCTATCATACATGAATACATGGTGACACATATTGATAGAAATAATGATAGAAATAGTAATTTAGAATTTTATATTAGTGCGCGTTAAAATTTTATTAGAACTATATAATTTAGATTCAGATTGAGGGGTTACTTTAACTTTTAATGATAATATAATTGGATAATTTATATGCAAATTTATGAGTTTATTTGTATTATTTCTGTAATGCCTTAGGTAACTAATTTACATGGAGATTAGGGAGTTACATTAGATTTTTATAACGGCAGAGATGGGTAATTTAGATACTTGTTTAGGAGTTATTTTAGTCTATTTTCAAATGGTAGAGGTGGTAATTTATTAGGAAAGATGACAATAATAGGGGGTTATTTTAGAGTATTATCGCATTTTGGTATTTCTGGGCAATAGACAAGCTACATTGGAAACAATGCGTGCATAATTTTATCTAGATGAAACCCTTTCCGTATGTCTCCTCGTATGAAACCAGCCTTAGAACTAGTATCTGGAAATGCTTGTTGCAGGTGCAGATTATGAAAAGAAAACAGCTTGTAGATTGCAGTTTCAAAGAGAAAGATGGTTGAACTCAGACTGGCAAATTTGATTTTTTTTTTACTTTGGAATGTACGATCGCATTTGCTAGCAATTGATTCCTCAAAAAAAAATTGCTAGCAATTGTAAGCTGAAAAGAAAAATCCCCCGGTACGTGGAACGGAAACTATAGGCCTGTGATGGCTAGCCAAATTCCAGGCACTGCTAGCTGCTAGGCGCTACACGATGGCACTGACCATGGAACATGGAATGGCCGCCCCATCATGGCCATGTTTGGTTACATGTCCCATTAAAATTTCACAAAAAGACAAATATCTGCATAGAGTACTAAATGAAATCTATTTGTAAAAATTTTTCAGGGATGGGTGTAACTTTTCGAGACGAATCTAATGAGCCAAGTTTCATCATGATTGGCTACAGTGGTACTACAGTGACCGCGCTCAAACATCCCCTAGTCGTGCGGTCAAAGACCTCATTAGCTAGAGCAACTGCTACAGTACCATAGTTGTGGAGTCTAATTTTGTAATTAGACTTTATTTAATACCCTTAATTAGTGGTTAAAACATCAAAAAGTTTTCCTCAAAACTTTTTCACAAATTAACCAATCACGGCCCATATCCATCCGGCAGCTAGCCGGACCACCGCCCAACCCGCCCACGTCACGTTCCCCACATCTCTACACTGACCCACGGCCTATGCATCGTGAACGGCGCTACCCTCTAGGCGCTATAGCAAAGAACGGCGGTCACCACGCCCGGGCCGGGCCGGTCGAAAGCGAGCCCGCTTTTGTCGCGCTCCGAACGCATCCGCCTGCGCCGACGCCGACGTGGTGTTCGGCTGCCGCTGCCGTGTCTTCTCTCTTCCCCACGCGGCCGCACGCGCCCCGATCGAGTTACGGTTGCTTGTCATGGCTTCCGGCTTGGCGTAACCACCACTAGGGCGAGCCAGGGCGGCCGTCCTACATCCCTCTAAGTGAAGTCTAGAGTATATTTATTAATAGTAGAGATAGCAGAAAAAGAAAAAAAGAATATATCTGAAAAACATAGGAAGAATATAAGAGAACAGGAAATTGGCTTCCGCAGAATAGATTACTTGAGAAAAAAGTAAGAGTTCAAACAAGTTGTTCGATACCATTCCTCCTCGCACGCACTCAGTATTTAACTAGCGACTCCTTGCGTTTACATGGGCTTGGCCTGATACGTGCGCGCAGGCACATCTAGCGAACACATTCGCGCCAAGACAGACACTAGGCTTCCTGGTGCGGTGGCCCATAGTAGGAGATGTTTTCTCTGGTTCGTGGGTGCTGACAATATTCCCGTTCTCAACTCCGGCAGGGGCTCATGGCGGTGCGGCGGCGCCCCCGAACGCGAGGTCGAGTGGGCTGCGGCCTCTTAAGTGGTTCAACCTAGCGCCCCAACCCAGCACTACATCTTGCCACCAGATGCCGCTGTCAATTTCGGCAGTTCACCATCTACCCCCTGCAGTCCCGCTCAGGCGCTCACGCTGGCGTGTCGATGCCGTTGCGCAACGCCACTCCACGCCCGTCCGTTCAGCAACCCCATCTCGGCGCCCGTCGGTGGCGACAGCAGATCCCGTGCGCCGCCGGCGCGGGCGCCTGTAGTCGGGCAGCAAGTCTCGGCGTCTCGTTCTGGTCGTGCAAAAATTTTATTGTAAAAGTCCGCCCCACCTCTTTTTCTGGGCTGGCTTCGCCGCCCACCGCGCCTGCGAGCCATCCAACTGCCCGGCCCATCCATTCCAATTTCCCACTCCCACTTCCTCTGCCCAGCCAGCGCGTCGCCATGGCCGTGCAGGCGCGGCACATCTCCCACGACTTCCCGGCGGCGTTGGGCGGCGGCTCCCTGTTCCTGGACGTGGACGAGTACGCCGGGTGTGCGCCAACGTCGCCGGCGTGGCCTCGGGATACGACGGCGCTCGGCGACCTCCCGCGCAGCGAGCTCGCCTGCAACTACGGCTTCGTGCCGAGGAAGCGGCCGCGCCTGGCGGCGGCGGCGGCGCCAGCAGCTGGGTGCTTCTTGGACGATCAGCGCGCGGTTATCACTCCGGCGGGAGCGGGGGTGGAGGGCTCCGGCGCGGCGTCCACCAGCGGGAGGGTGGCGAATGGCGCGAGCGTCTCGCTGGGCCTTCGGGCGTGGATGCACCACCAGGGCGTGGAGATCGACGCGCTCTTAAGACTCGAGGTACGGGTTTGCTCGATCGAGGAAGAGTGATTGGTGATTGGTTGGAATCGAGTTCTTGATTCGATGGGGTGGATGGTGTTTGATCTTCGGCGCTTTCTATCCGTTGACGTGCAGGCGGAGAGGATGCGCGCGGCTCTAGAGGAGGCGCAGCGGCGGCACGCCCGGGCGCTGCTGGCCGCCGCGGGCCGCGCCGCGTCGGGGCGGCTGCGCGCGGCGGAGGCCGAGGCGGTGCGCGCGCTCTGGCGCAACGCGGAGCTGGAGGAGAAGGCCCGGCAGGCGGGCGCCGAGTGCCAGGCGTGGATGGGCGTCGCCAGGAGCCACGAGGCCGTCGCGGCCGGCCTCCGCGCCACGCTCGAGCAGCTCCTGCAGCCGCCCCGCGCGGCCGCCGGGGGCTGCGAGGGCGACGCCGAGGAAGCGCAGTCGTGCTGCTTCGAGGCGCCGCCGGCCGCGGACGGCGCCGATGACGCCCCGCCGGCCTCCAGGTCCGCTACGGCAGCAGCGGCGGCGGCGTGCAAGTCGTGCGGCGGCGGCGAGGCGCGCGTGCTGCTGCTCCCGTGCCGGCACCTGTGCCTGTGCGGCGCGTGCGAGGCCGGCGTGGACGCGTGCCCCGTCTGCGCGGCCGCCAAGAACGGCTCGCTCCATGTCCTCTTCTCCTGAGCCGCGCCGTCCTCGTCCTACGAGTTGGAGGTATACGGAGGGAATCGTGTGAAGGATTTACCGGAGATAGCTGCAGAAATGGTGAGATGTCGAAGGAACAATTTTTGTTTTTTCACAGCGCGAGTATGGTTTACATCTCCTAGCTGTCGTTACAGTGCCAAAGGTTCAAGGGCTGGTAAATGTTTATGATGGTTAGACACAATCACACAACATCTAGCATCAGGTCTGGCTGCAATTGTAATTTGAAAAGTTTGGGCAGCGCACAAGCACGACAAATGACTCGCGTCCGTCCATGGCGTCCATCGAATGCCGGCATGTGTTCGTCGCGTGTCCGGCCAGTAATCCGCCGCGAAACATGCCGTGCCCACTTGCCGAGTTGCCGTGCTACCCGTTGCCGCTGCTCGCCGTGTGCCCGTGTCCATGTGAGATCACTGTGGATGATGCCTCCGGGACCTTAAAGTTTCAGCGCCAAAGTCCAGACACACAAAGGCTACTGATAGATAGGTTACCTAGCGCCATCGATCGATCCCGATGTCATATCTCCTACACTGGGTTTGGACGTAGCTATTAATAACCTCAAAATTTGGAATTGGCATTGGTGGCTTCAAATATCAACTGTTTGGATGTTTTAAAATTCGGAATTGGAAATGGATCTCAATACCAAATAGCATTCATCTCACCCTCACCCCTTCACTCGAGACAGCGCTGCTGTTCCGGTGAGGGACATGGGGGAGGAGTCGGTGAATCGGGGGTGGAAGTCGCGCGGCGGCGCCTCTACTCGACGGCAAAAGAGCGCGAGAGGAAAGCATCCGCTTTAGGGTCTGATTGGTTTACGTAGCCAGGCACCCTGGCTCGCACGACCGGTGCAGGCTCCCGCGGGCCTGGCTCACGGAGCGCTGGTGTGTTTTGTTTGGTTTACTTCTACATCCAGCCATGCTCACTGAAGATTCTGTCTGGTTACCTATGTTGGAAATATTTCAGTTAAGATATATTTTGTGATCTTCACTATTAAGGAAGCGTTTAAATCATCTAAACGCGATTAAGGAAACCTAATGATAAAACCCTAATGGGCTGTGATCAGCAGGCCCATTAGGCCCGTTTCCAGAGGCTGGCCCCCAGCCCTACAGTGCCTATAAATATAAGGTCGTGGTTAGCACCTTAATCATCCCATTCACGTCATTCTAAAACCCTAGCCACCGCTAGTCTGATCGCTGAAGGCACTGGAGGGGTTTGGAAGGCCAAGCACTCCCGTTGGCGCCCGGAGGACGCCGATTCGCTGCTGCGTCTTCTACACCGACAAGAACGCCTACTTCCTCTACGGATCAGGCGTAAATGGCTGCTGCAACTGCTAACGCTGGTATAATGTTTACCAATTTATTCCGCATTAGATTGATTTGTCATGAACTAGGTTATGTTAAGATCTTGGGTTATTAGCCTCTAATGTTTAAGCATGGCTAATTCTAACAATCGGTATCATGAGCCATCTTAACCTAGTCATGCACGGTCAATTTTGAGTCATGTTTATGCCTCTGTTTTGTCGGTTTTAAGATGCAAAACGTGCTGTCCATATTAGATCCTATTGCACTGTTAAGTTTGATTCACGGTTTAGATGCAATTAGATCCTGCAGAATGTGTTAATCATGCGTGATTAGATCTAAATCATAGTTAATTAAGTTTCTGATCACGAGATTAGATCTAATCTAATTCGGTTTAGGTCAAGTTTAAGATTAATCTTGATCTGTTAATGAAAAGTGTCTCGGATTAGATGCAAATCATTAATGTTTATGCAAATTCATGGTTAAACCGAGACAAAATTGATGATTAGCTATGCAATTAAGGTTAGGGTTTACTGCTACTTAATCTGTTCCCCAAATTAGATCTCTATTCATGTTAACTTCCGCGAAATTAAAGCCCAAATCTATGAGATTAGATGCATCAGTCAGCAATTAGAAGAAGGGGAAAAGCAATTTTCAGATCGCATAAGAAATCTCCAAATCCCGTGATGAACCCTAACCCTAACCCTAACCCTAACCCTAACCCTAAGATTGAATCTTACCTTGTGACCATAAGTTGGTTCACTGAGAATAAGCGAGCACCGGCCGGCGCTCATGGCGTTGGGCCCGCACAGAACCGCGCATCAGGCGGCGGCCGCAGGCCCGTGCCCTCGCGGTGCGTGGCCGGCCGGCGCCCCTGCTAGCGCGTGCTTGCTCCCCGCCTAGCGCGACGCGCGCATCAGAAGGAGCCGAGGCGAGTCCTCTGGACCCAACCGCGTGGCGCTTGGGAGTGGCAGCTGCCGGCGCCCGGCCCGCGCGCAGCGCACGCGGCAGCTGGCGGTGCCAACGCCCCGACCGCCCGCGCATGCTGCAGGGCGCGCGCAAATCAAGGCGGCGATCGGCGCTCGCGGCCGGGGTGGGTGCGCCGCCGGCCCCACCGCGCGGCGCGTTGGACGCGCGCCCCCGCGCGGGAGGAGCAGCAGCGGCCACAGCACCCAGGCGGCGGTGCGGGCCCGCACAGTTGCTCGCGTGAGCGCTGCGAGCAGTGGCAGCTCGGTCTGAGGGACGAAGAAGCAAAGGGAAAGGAAGTGATTTAGGGTTCAGACATGTCTCCACTCTTTTATATGAAACCACATCAGTTTGTGGCCCTTGGATCATGACGAACGGTCCAGATTGCTCCGCATTAGGGTTTCGCGGGATGGGCCAAATGGGCCGACTGCGCAGTTTGGGTCGCACGCGCAAAGGGATGTTTTTGGGCTGTTTTCATGAGTTTTAGCCCATTTAATGTTAAAGTCTTATTCTTTTACTGTTTCTTATGATTTAAGCTTAATTTTAATTGCTATTATGTTTAAAGGCTTTAATTATTTCTGTTGCACTTATTATTACCAGCATTATGTTAATTAATTTCCATGAGTTATGTAAATGCTTTTAATCATATTTTAATTGCATTTATTCACTGAAAATTATGTTCATCCACCATAAGCAATTAAGATGCACTCTATTTAAATGGAACCATCGGGAAGTTTATTTAGAGCACTTGTAATTAATTCTGACCATCGTTGATTTAATTACGAGTTTTAATGATAAATTTCGTTTGTTTTCCCCATCGGTGATGCAAATTGAAATTTATGTATGATTTTAATCAGACCATCGTAGGGTTAATTTCATACTTCTTATGCGCATCTTAATTGTGAGTTTAATTAAGTTATTATTCTCATAATTTTCAGTGAACACTGTGACGGGCTACCTGAAATCCATTGAGCACCTGAATGGCACCAACTATCCAAGCTGGTATAAAGATGTTCAGGTGGCCATTGCTGTGTGCGAGTATGATCTCGCCTTACGTCAAGATAAGCCAGCAGAGCCCGCTGATCCCAATGGTGATCGTACTGCCATTGAGAAGTGGGAGAGATCAGACAGGATGGCCAACATGATCATTAAGAACACGATCACTCCGGCCATCTGTGGTGCTATTCCTGATAAGGACAAGGATGGTAATGATCTGAGCGCCAAGGCATACCTTGCCAAGGTGGAGGAGAACTTTAAGAGTTCTTCCAAGACTTATGCTAGCACCCTGATCATGAAGATGCTGACTTCACAGTATGATGGGCAAAGTGGAATCAGGGAGCACATTATGAGCACATGTGACATGGCAAATAAGCTGAAGACACTGGATATGGCTATCTCTGATGGTTTTCTGGTGCACTTCATCATGACTTCTCTGCCAGCACAGTACAGTCCCTTCAAAATAAGCTACAACACTCAGAAGACGACTTGGAGCATGGCTGAGCTCATTAGCTACTGTGTTGAGGAAGAAGAAAGGCAGAAAGCTGAGAGGATGAAGGATGCTGTCAACATGGTCAGCGAGCGCTTTGGGCGTGTTAGCATGAGCAACACTCCTAAGCATCAGGCTGAATCTGGCAGTAGCAGGCAGCATAAGAGAAAGTTTAAGGGCCATAAGAGCAAGGCCGTGTCACATAAGAAGACCTCTAATGAGAGGCTGTGCAAGTTCTGCAAGTCACCTAAACATGAGCAGAAGGATTGCCATGGATTTAAGGAGTGGCTTAAGAACAAAGGTACAATTACTGATTATGTATCTTTTATTGATGAATCATTCTTAGTGAATTTTTCTCCCAATACTTGGTGGATTGACTCAGGTGCCACTGTGCACATTTCCAATTCACTGCAGGTATTCAGTTCGATCCGAACTATAAGAGAGGGGGAGCGAAGTCTAAGAGTGGCTGATGGCAATGAAGTGAAGGTTGAAGGCATTGGGAGCTTCAATTTGGAGTTACCAGGCGGCTTCAACCTTAGTTTGCATGATGTTCTTTATGTTCCCAGTTTGAAGAGAAACCTTATTTCTGTTTCGCGTTTAGATAAGTCGGGACATATTTGTGAGTTTGGCAACTCAGTGTGCAACATTAAATTTCATAATTTAAGTGTGGGCCTTGGTCATTTGCAAGGCGATCTTTATTTGCTCTCTCTTGATAAAGTTTATTCTGCAATGAATGTGGATGATGTATCGCATAAGCGTAAGCGTGATGATGAGACTTCTTCGAAATTGTGGCATTGTCGTTTGGGCCACATTTCGAGGGGGAGAATTGAGCGTCTCATAAGAGAAGAGATACTCCATTCATTAGATCTCTCAGACTTAGATCAACAATGTGTTGATTGTATTAAGGGGAAATTCGCTAAGACAATTAAGAAAGGAGCTACTCGGAGTACGGGCCTATTAGAAATAATTCATACTGATATTTGTGGCCCGTTCCCAGTAAAGTCTGTTGATGGTTTTGACTCGTTCATTACATTCACAGATGACTTCTCTCGTTATGGTTATATTTACCCCATTCGTGATCGATCCGAGTCATTAGATAAATTCAAAATATTCAAGGCTGAAGTGGAAAATCAGCATAATGTCACTATTAAATTAGTGAGATCGGATCGAGGTGGTGAATATTATTGGAGACATGCTCCATTCGGCCAAGTACCTGGACCATTCGCTAAGTATCTTGAAGAGAATGGTATAAAGGCCCAGTACAGTATGCCGGGCAAACCACAACAAAACGGAGTTGCTGAGCGTCGTAATCGTACACTGATGGACATGGTACGTAGCATGCTTAGTTATTCTACTTTGTCTGTGGAGTTGTGGATGGAAGCATTAAAAACAGCTGCACACATACTTAATCGTGTTCCTTCCAAATCCGTGCCAAAAACACCTTATGAGTTGTGGTTTGGGAAGAAACCATCGCTTAATTATTTACGTGTGTGGGGCTGTCCAGCCGAAGCTAAGTTATTTAATCCACAGCAAAAGAAATTAGATGATAAGACGGTGAGCTGCTATTTCATCGGATACCCTGATAAGTCTAAGGGATACCGATTCTACTGTCCTGATCGTTTCACTAAGTTCGTTGAGACCAGGCAGGCTGTATTCCTAGAGGATGCAGGAATTAGTGGGAGCTTTCCGAGGAGGGAAATAAATCTTGAAGAAATACGGGCTGAGCTTCCCATCCCGGTGATTCAAGAAACAGTAACACCTCAGTTAGTGCCGCTGTTTGTTCCTTCCGTTCAGAGTACACCATCTGTTCAGATTACGCCTCCTGTTCAGAGTACTAGCGCTGCTCCGCCTGTTGAATTAGCTCCTGAGCCTGGGAGCGAACAACAAGCTGAGCAAATGGCGCCTAATGCTGAAGTTGAAAACCCTGTCGAGGTGCCTCAGACTGCACCTCAACCAGCACCTCAGCCTGTTGAACCATTAAGAAGATCACAGCGGGCTAGGAAACAGACAATTTTCACTGATTATGAGACATACTTAAGTGAAGACATGTATGATATTGGGAAAGCTGATGATCCTAACTCGTTTAGAGAGGCAGTATCATGTGAGAACTCTGCCAAATGGGTTGAGGCCATGGAAGAAGAGCTTAAGTCCATGAGTTCCAATGATGTTTGGGATCTGGTAGATATTCCTAATGGAGTCAAACCAGTAGGCTGTAAATGGGTCTACAAGACCAAACGTGATTCTAAAGGGAATGTCGAACGATTCAAAGCAAGGCTTGTAGCCAAAGGTTTTACACAAAAGGAAGGGGTTGATTATAATGAAACTTTCTCCCCTGTGTCTAAGAAAGATTCATTCAGAATCGTTATGGCGCTAGTGGCTCATTATGACTTAGAGCTACATCAGATGGATGTCAAAACTGCATTCCTTAATGGTGACTTGGATGAGACCATCTTCATGGCACAACCGGAAGGTTTTGTTGTGAAGGGCAAGGAACATTTGGGATGCAGACTTAAGAAATCCATTTACGGGCTTAAGCAAGCGTCAAGACAGTGGAATCTTAAATTCGATCAAGTGATTAAGAAATTCGGATTTAAGGAGAATGATGTGGATAATTGTATCTACACTAAGATAAAGGGTGGTAAATTTATAATTCTAGTGCTTTATGTGGATGATATCCTATTAGCGAGCAGTGATAAGCGTATGCTGCATGAAACAAAGGGATTTCTTTCATCCAATTTTGATATGAAAGATCTCGGTGAAGCCTCTTATGTTCTGGGCATTGAGATACACCGAGATAGGACCAAAGGAGTACTAGGATTGTCTCAAAAAGCATATATTGAGAAAATGCTTAAGAGATTTAATATGGATAAGAGTAAGGCCACACCTGTTCCATTAGCGAAGGGCGATAAGTTTAGTGAAGCCCAATGTCCTAAGAACCAATTGGAATCAGATGAGATGAAGGACATACCTTATGCTTCAGCTGTCGGAAGCCTGATGTATGCACAAGTCTGTACGCGTCCTGACTTGGCATTTGCTACCGGAATGTTTGGAAGATATCAGAAAAATCCCGGAAAGGTCCACTGGGTTGGTGTCAAGAAGGCATTACGTTACTGCCAAGGCACTAAAGACTTCATGCTCACATACAGAAGATCAGATAACCTTGAAGTTGTGGGTTATACTGATGCTGACTTTGCTGGATGTGTGGATAGTAGGAAATCTACATCAGGATATATCTACACGTTAGCTGGTGGAGCTATATCATGGAAAAGCTCTAAGCAAAGTTTAGTTGCAGCGTCGACGATGCAAGCTGAGTTTGTGGCATGCTATGAAGCAACTGGATAGGCTGTTTGGCTTAAGAATTTTATTCCGGGTCTCAAGGTAATTGACAGCATTACGGAACCTATAACGTTATACTGCGATAATCAGTCTGCAGTATTCTTTTCGAGTAACAACAAGTCAAGTGGTGCTTCCAAACACATTGACCTTAAATATCGTGTTGTGAAAGAAAGATGCCAGGATCGAACCATTAAGATTGAGCACATAAGAACTAATTCTATGTTAGCGGATCCGCTCACTAAAGGCTTACCACCGAACGTGTTTAAGCAGCACGTTACTAATATGGGTTTGGTGGATAGTCTTTAGGTCCTGGTTTAGGGCCATTATGACTCCCAACTAACGAATAAGCGTTCTACCGAGGTGTTTCAGTGAGACTGTGGGTAATGGGGTCCCAGTAGTGCATCAAGCTACTGACGACGCATTGGTCCGGTACTTTCTGTTACTACTAAGGGTGAATATTAGTGTGATACGAACATTAGCCTTAACCGTTCGATCAAGTGGGAGAATGTTGGAAATATTTCAGTTAAGATATATTTTGTGATCTTCACTATTAAGGAAGCATTTAAATCATCTAAACGCGATTAAGGAAACCTAATGATAAAACCCTAATGGGCTGTGATCAGCAGGCCCATTAGGCCCGTTTCCAGAGACTGGCCCCCAGCCCCACAGTGCCTATAAATATAAGGTCGTGGTTAGCACCTTAATCATCCCATTCACGTCATTCTAAAACCCTAGCCACCGCTAGTCTGATCGCTGAAGGCACTGGAGGGGTTTGGAAGGCCAAGCACTCCCGTTGGCGCCCGGAGGACGCCGATTCGCTGCTGCGTCTTCTACACCGACAAGAACGCCTACTTCCTCTACGGATCAGGCGTAAATGGCTGCTGCAACTGCTAACGCTGGTATAATGTTTACCAATTTATTCCGCATTAGATTGATTTGTCATGAACTAGGTTATGTTAAGATCTTGAGTTATTAGCCTCTAATGTTTAAGCATGGCTAATTCTAACAACCTAACCAACGCTCAGCCAATTTCATTTTTTATCTCAGTACACACTCCCCAATGCGCATCTCTCTGCACCGCGCAAGCCTGGCTCGCCGGAAACGCTGGATTTCCCCGCATCTGCAGAGCCAAGCCCGGAGTGGCCTTTTGCACCGCATGGGCCAGGCTCAAAAGCTTATCCTGCTAACCAATCACACCGCTGTTGCATCCCACGGACCAGGCTACGCCGAATGCAGGGAACCAAACACACCCTTACCTGATACGCAAGGTTGAGGCCACGTGCCACAAAGTCGAGATGCATGCATGTTGTTACGAGCTTCCCTGGTATGCGGCTTACCATACAAGCGAAATTCAAGCAGCGTGTTTAGATGGGCCTTTCGCTTATTTTTCCTAAACCTCTCTAAAGAGCATGTATTATAGCTGGCGGGGAGCGGACAGATATATATGTGAAAGAGAGAGAAACAAAGAGATAGAGAGAGGCGGACGTCTGGCAATACACCTGCTCGGCGTCCGCGGAGAGCTGCTGCCGCTGAGCTATTGACTGGCAGAGTTACTGGGCATTAAATCTCCATAGGACCCGCCACCACATGCACCACCTTATCCCTTGCTTGCAGCCCGCTGCCGGCGGGATCATAAAACTTGCTCTAAGAAGTTCCTAAAAAAAAGAGCCCCTAAAAGTAGAGGAAACATCAAATCCGGTTATAAACGGAAAGCCGGAAACAAAAAGCCGAGAGTGGTGCCCCGCGCGGCGTACACAGTCGCAGCGAATGCGGACAAAAGGCTTGATGAATCAGATTTGAAACAGAGGCTGGTAGGTAGGGCTGGACGAAAAACTCGTAACTCGCTAGCTCGCTCGACTCGCTCGTTAATGGCTCGGCTCGAGCTCGACTCGTTTTATAATGAGCCAGCTCGTTTTATAACAAGCCAGCTCGTTTTATAACGAGCCAGCTCGAGCTGGCTCGCGAGCCGCTCGCGAGCCATAACGAGCCAGTTAATTATGAAGCCAGCAAATTTAAATGGGTGCATTGTTAAAGACAAAAAATTCTAATGACTCATATTTGAAGAAAATGAGTGCTGCAATGTTAAACAAATTTGATAAATATTTGGAAGAGAAGAACAATGTCATGGTTATTGCTACAATCCTTGACCTAAGTTCAAAATGATATATATTCAGTTCTATTTTAGTCAGCTTTATGACTCCTCAAGGTATGAACAAGAGGTTGCTTATATAAAAAATGAGTTAGAATAGTTGTATAAGAAGCAAGAATTGGAACAATGCTGGAAAATGGGTAAGAAGAGCAGCATAAGAAGCAAGAATTGGAACGAGCCAAACGAGCTATAACGAGCCAAACGAGCCATACTCTGTGATGATGTGTGTTCATATTGTCTCTCTACATTGGCTCGCGAGCCAAACGAGCTAGCTCGAGCTCGCTAACGAGCCGAGCCGAGCTAGCCTGCTGGCTCGTTAGTATAACGAGCCGAGCCGAGCCAATATGTTAACGAGCCGAGCTATAACGAGCCGAGCCATAACGAGCCGAGCTGGCTTGATATCCAGCCCTACTGGTAGGTACTGCCGGAGGAGAGATCTCAGATCTAGGATGTTGTAGCGCAGGTCGAATGGACCAAATTAAACGATTACCTTTGCTTTTGGTATTCTTTCTAATAAATAAAAACGTAGCATAGTACAATTTGGAGAAACTTTTTTTAAGTAGAAACAAATGAGAAATCTAGCGAAAATGCCACTACATAAAGTCAAACCTCAAATATGGGCTCCATTTGATTTCTGTTGGGCTACTCGCGCTACAAAACAATCTTACATGCATGAAATACTAAACGAAATTTATTTGCAAAATATTTTCTCGGATGGGTGTAATTTTGCGAGACGAATTTAATGACGGTAATTAATTGATGATTGGTTACAGTGATACTACAGTAATCATTTTCTGATCGTGTGGCCAAATATCTCATTAGATTCGTCTCGCGAAGTAGCACAGAGATTGTGAAGTTAGTTTTGTAAACTATTTTTATTTAGTACCTCTAATTATTAGTCGGCCTTGCGCTACACAAATCAAACAGAGCCGTAATGCTACCATAGAATACCTGCCTCGTCACATGGGTCCGGCCGATGGGTGTCGAGGCTCGTGGCGACTGGCGAGCGAACTACTCCGTCCCATAATAAGGCCCCGTTTGGTTGCGCGATGTAAAAATTTTGAAAAGGCATCTTTCTATATTTGAAGTACTAAACATAGACTAATCGCAAAAATAATTACAGAACTCGTCTGTAAATCGCGAGACGAATCTAATGAGACTAATTAATCCGTCATTAGAGGTTGTTTACTGTAGCATTACTGTAGCAATTTAGCATCTGATTACAGCCTAATTAGGTTCATTAGATTCGTCTCGCCATTTACAGATAACAGTCGCAATGCATTTTTTATTTTATCTAGATTTAAGTCTCCATGCAGGTGCCGGAAAAAAAATTTGGAATTTTGATTTTTGTAACTGAACACGGGCTAAGTGCATTTGGGACGGAGAGTGTACGTGCTGCCACGCTGCTGCAGACGACGTCGTCTCTGGTCCGGAGCGGACAGCGGAGTCTGACAAGCACCTGCGCCGATCGATCCAACCACCCGGCCGCGCGCAGATCTGTCTAGCTACCTCGCCGGTTCTGGGTCGTCCCGGCCGGCACCGCTGTGAAAAGCATGCTTTTTTTTTTGAAAAGCATGCTCAGGCTCAGGCAGTTGAGAGCTCCCGCGTGGCCCGCTCCACCACCGGCCGAGGCTTGAATTGCTCGCGACCCCTCTGACATCCGCCGCGGACTGGATTTTTTACGCCCAGATACTGGTGGGCCACCGTATCCTTCATAAGAAACGTTGCTTCGGCTGCTAGCCAGCTACGCACACCGCCGCACAGCCGCTAGACGACGCCAAAGCTTGGCCATGCGATTTTTGCTTGCTGTACCCTCACGGGGACACGACGACACATCACACAGGAGCAAGCTGTACGGCCAGTGACGGGGCGCACGCCGGTGTCCGTTCGGCGATTCCGTTCACACGCGCGCCGGCGATGAGCCGTCAGCCCATCACGGGGACGGGAGGGGACCACCACCACCGGCTTTTCCGTGGACCACTCGTCTCGTCACGGTAGCCGACGGACGCGACGTCCGCAGCGCACGGACGAATCTGGCTGTAGCTCTCACGGCCCCACGGACTGATCATTCCTATCCCTCCTCCCATGATGGCGATGCGTGCGGCGCCCAGGATGTGCGCGTGCTGCGTGCCGGACTGGACCAGCCGCCTTGCCCAGTTGGGGAAATCCAGAACCCAGGTGGGGCCCATGCCAGGCGCGCTGGCTACAAATTGCTAGGTCCACATTGTCGATGACGGATCAGCCAACTACTCCTAAGGCCAAATATTCTTTTTTTATTACATAGTGGTACTGCTTATCTATTTGATCGATGTCATAAATATTGACATTTTGGTTTATAAATTTAGTACAAAATTTAGATATTTTGACTTAGAACAAAGCTAAAAGTGCACTACTGGTCTGTGATGGCTCCACGTACTACGCATCAATCATATCGAGCAGCACTAGTAACTCTTTCAACTTTCTCCAAAGTGATTTGCGTCGGCATGATGGGTACGTTAATAATAATCTTGGGACAAATTTCGAGGTGTTATTTGGCTTTGTTTGGATAGAGAATACTCCCCAACATTTTATACCTTTCACTTCGATTCGCATGAATTGAGAAGGGTAGTTATGTCTCCAAACAAGACCATTATGATAAATACCAACCTAATACTACTAGGTATTAGACAAATGCTTACAAATTATGGATGTGACCTTTTTTCTTTTTGAGGGGGGGAGGGGGTGTTTGATGTAGCCCCATATACAGATCCGCACATGCTGAGCGATGGGAATTAATGGGATTCCATGCCTGCAGTAAAGCATGTGGCTAGTCCGGTACTCGGGTGGGCTGTGGTCTGTGGAGGTGATGGTCATGCTGCCTATGCAGCTCAGGAGTGATGATACACACCACCACTGTGGCCCAAAGTTGAGGAGACCATGAGAGGAACGATGGACGATGAAAGTTATTACAGATTGGTTGTTTGACGAATGTACAGGGACAAAGCAAACAGGTGAGACCACCTCCTTGATGTGCTAACAGCTGAAGCCCAAGTGATGAGAGCTGGCTTTTGGGCTTCTGGCCTTGTAGGTAGATGAGGCTGTGGGCCCTCCTTAGTGCTTGAGTTGAACAATATCTTTTCTTGGTGCATTTTCTTCCATCATCAATTTGTCATGGAGGTATGACGCAAGATGAAATCTATTGTAACTAGATAATGATAAATATATATTTTAGGATATGTATTAGAATATTTAACAGATGAAAGAGGGCGTGAGATAAATAATTATAATTATTATTTGTAAGTCTTATTTGTTAGAATATGAAAGAGGGCCCTCCTTTGTAAGTCTTATTTGTATTTTATAATTATTATCACGAGTTGATGGGCTAGTTATGGTTGAATACAAAAACTTTGTTTCTTTTTGTCTTAAAGTAGCTGTAAATTCAATCTTGGAGACAAGGACATATGTAATTTGAAAAGTAATTAGCAGGAGACTTGACTGTAGATGATTATGTCGATAAGACAGAAATGTCAATCTAACCTTTGGTTGTTTCTCTCGTTCTTGACTTAAAGCTATGTAACAGACAGGGAGAACCACATCATACTTGCCATGTCAGGACGATGGATGATCCAAAGATTGACAAAGAACTTCTGCAAGTGGTTACAGAATACACGGAGTCGATGTCTTTACGCCAGACATCGACTTGGATGAGGACTCCCGACCGCATGGAAAATATGTGGGTGCGGACGGAAAACACACGATCGAGAATACAGTAGCCATTAAGTTGCTTTCAGTATAACACGATTACAGACACGACACTTGCAGCATCGATCGTCCCTCATGAGTTACAGAAACCTGTATCGGTGACCATGCATAGCTAGACCGCTAGGAACTGAATGGATGTTATCATCTACGAAGACTAAAGCAAACTGTCATATTAGTTGAGGCGACAGAGATTGACCATCGATCCTGATGGCTGTCTTAGACTCCTAGCCAAGCTGCCCAACTAACTGCTACTATTATACTACTCCTACTAGTACTTTGGACTTGATTCACAGTTGAGTCAGATAGAGTCACCGTCGTCGTCAGTAATTCTACGGTTTCCCGTAGCATCAAACATCAGCAGCTGCGTAACTAGCTACGCTGACACGAGCGAGAGAGAATCGAAGAACAGATCGACCGAGACCGGCGCGCGATGGCGACGATGCCTCCAAAGTCCAACTCGATCGTGGAAGAAATGCCGTCACCTTGATTTTACCTGCTCGTGGAAGTGACCTTACTGCCGGGGGCAGCTGGCCGGCCGGCGGTCGATCGAAGCCGCCGGGCGTTGCAGATTGACCTGACGGGCGGCCGGCCGGCCGGGCTAGCTAAAGCTACCGCACGCAGCAGGCGCCGACGAAGCTGCTGCCGCCGCCGTACGTGCGGCGGTGGTGCCGCGTGCCTCGGCGCCCCACCACGCACGGCAACGGCACGGATGGTCAGATGCCATCAAGGCGCGCGCGCGGGCGCGGCACCACCCGGCAGTGGCTTTTTCTGCACGTCCCGGTCGCCGTGGGCTAGCTGCCGCTGCCACTGTTGGTTGCTGTGCAACTTGCGAGTGGTTACGCTCCACCCGTCGTCCCCCCACCCCACGATCGATACGCAACAAACAGCAGCTGTGCGTGCGGGGCGGAGCGGACCACGGGGTTCCTTGGAGTCGTCATCTTTTGAGTTTTGACACCTAGCTGCTGCCAATCAGGCACTGCAGCACTACTGCAGGATGGAGCAGGGGCGGAGCTGCGTGTAGCTGTCGGGGTCGCCGGACCCCGACGAAATTTGATCAAATCAATTAAACATTACTGTTTAGTACTATTTAACCATGTGGCCGACCCAGCGTTTAGGCCATCCGACCCCGGCGACTCTCTCGTCAGGCTTCGCCCCTGGGATGGAGACCAGAGAGGCAGCCAGCCAGCAAGCCATGCCGGTCCCCAGCTGCCCAGGATGCTGTCGTGGCACTGCCACTTGGTTGGTGCCGTTGCTCTTATGTCTTTGTCTCGGTTTATTTGCTTCCGGGAAATTTCTAACACCACTCAACGAAAAAAAACGTTACACATGGTGGTAAGCTACTATACTATATGCGTAATAGTACTAACTCCGTTCTACAATATAGGTAGTTTTAGGTTTTCTTAAAGTTAATTTTTTTAAACTTTGACTGCTGATAGTAAAAAAGCTATAATGATTGATAATATGAAAATGTATTAGTTTGTTCGTAGTGAAACCAACTATTATAATATATAACCCTTTATATTTTCCTTTTCTATTTAAAAGTAATTGTTTTTAAAATATTATTGGTCGAAAATAAAAATATTTGATTTTGATTAAGTCAAAAAAATTACTATATTTTAGTACGAATGTAGTAAGAAGCATGCATGTTCCATCCTGACTAGCTTGCCGTGACCGGGTGTAGCGATGTGGCCACCAGCTCGCATTGCGTGCCTAACGACGGGCGACGGATACGGACGGCGTCCGGCCCAGCCCCAGAAGACGTGTACGGGCTGCGAACTGTGGCAGACCACAGCTCGGATGTCTACAGCAGATATTCCATTGCTAGAAAAACAAAAACTGATCAATAATACTTGGACGTGACGCGGAGGTATGAACGGGATCTGCCTGTACCCCCTATTTTCAATTCAAAATTGAAAGTATAAATTTATACCTAGATATATAGCAAAAACTATTTATCTACTATTTAGATTTACCAAAACGACCTAATATATAATTTACTTGGTGAAATCTGAAACAACATAGTCGATATTCTCAGTTTTAAGTTACTTTTCTGCTGAATACTTGATTTGATCTCATAGGGAACTGTACGCCATGTCTCTCCATGCATAAAGATGGAAACGAATCGGATACGCATGTAAATGGATTCGAATATCCGTTTTTCTGTTTCCTTCCGGTTCCCACCCCGTAGAATGGAAACAGATTGGATACACATGAAAACGAATTCGGATATCTCGGATATCTATTTTTCTGTTTCGTCGTGTTTGGTTTTGTAGCATAAGAAACTGTTACCGTTAATTAGAGGTATTAAATAAAGGCAGTTTATGAAACTAACTCTACAACAGCTGCGCTACTTCGCGGGACGAATCTAATGAGGTCTTTAACCGCATGATTAGAGAATAGTCACTGTAACATGACTGTAGCGAATTATAGATTAATTAGGCTCATTAGATTCGTCACGCAAAATTGCACATATCTATAAAAAAATTTGCAAATATACTCTATGTAATACTTCATGTATGTAAGATCTCTTGTAGAACTAGCTGCGCTACTGTCAACCAAATGTCAACCAAAAAGGGCCCAGGGCATGCGCCACTCTATGGCCCCTGTATCCGCACCGCACAGGCTCCTGCTTCCTGCTACGCTGCCGTTGATACTACTGGAGACTACTCTAGGGCTGTGTTTAGATTCCTGGAAAAGGTGGTAGAAAAAATCACATCGGACACTATAGCACACTGTAGCACTTTTTGTTTGTTTGTGGTAAATATTGTCCTACCATGACCTAACTAGACTCAAAAGATTCGTCTCGCAACGTACATCAAAACTATGCAATTAGTTTTTTTATTTAACTACATTTAGTACTCCATGCATGGGTCATTTGCTATATTTAATGTTTCGATGTGATTTCGATGTAATGGAAAATTTGGAAAGTTTGGAGAAGTTTGGGGATCTAAACACACCCTAGCGTGTCCGCGGAAGACATCCATACTGTGAGCACTGAGCAGCACGAAGCAGCAGGAGCGACTGTCTGTTTATCTGTGGCGCTGCCTAGTGGATCTGAGGCTGTACGCACTCCGCACCCATTCATCCTCTATATCTCTATCAACTACCAGAGGCGGGATCCACATCTCAGAATTTTTTATCCTTTTTACCCCCACTCCCTCCCTCTCCCTCCCCACTCTCTCTCTCCTCCCCGCGCCGCCCCTCCCCTGGCGCCGCCGCGGGCGGAGGTGCCCGGTGTCGCGACGGCGGCGGGCTCGGCCGTGCGGGCTCGACCGCAGCGAGCGACGTGGGGCGCGGCTGGCTCGAGGCTCGGTCCGGCGTGGGGCGCGGCTGGCGCGAGGCTCGGTCGAGCTCGCGGACGACGGCTGCGGCGAGGAGCGGCGGTGGCCATGGCGGTGGTGGCCGGCCCTCCTCCTCCACAGTCCAGCACGCCGGCCATCCTCCTCCCACTGCGCGGGGCCTCGCCATGCCCCTCTGGAGCGCGCGGCATTTGCGGCGGGCGGGCATTGTGGCGCGGCAGGCGAGCCCGTGGCGGACGCGCGGAGGCAGCCGGCGAGCACGCGGTGGGCCTCGACGGCGGCGAGGGCGCGGAGGCGGCCTTCCCCGCGCCGGCCACTCGCGCTCTGACTTCGCCATGGCCGGCGGCCCCTCCTTCTTGTTCCATCCTCTCCGGCGGCCCCTCCTCCCCGGCACCTGACTTCCGGCCTGCTTCCCTCCCCGCGCCGGTGCTCCCTCCAAATCCGGGCCGGATCCACACAGCGGCGGCGGCGGTCGATATCCGGCGGCCGGCCTCCTTCCGCGGCGGCGCGCGGGGACCGGGCCGCGGAGGCACGCGGGGGCCCCAGCGGCGCACGGCGGCTGGTGAGGAGGCCTGGCCTCCCTCTTCCCGGCCTCGTGCGGGAGCGGCGGCGTCGTGCCCCCAACAGCGGCGTCCATGGCGAGGCGGATGGGCTCCGCACGGCAGCCCGGGGCGTCCTGCTCCCTGCGCCGGCTGCGACTCGCGGTTTCCCTCCTCCTTCCGCGCCCCGCCTCCACCTCCCCGGCGCCTTCCCTCCCCGCGTCGGCGCGCGGCAGCGGATCCTCGAGCAGCTGCGGTGGCCGGTTTCAGTTGTGCGATGTGGAGGAGCTTGGCGGCCCGCTACCATGGCGTCGTCGCTCGCCCTGCGCCGGCCGGTGGCTCGGTAGCAGCGGGTGTCGGCACGCGGCAGCGGATCCTCGAGCAGCTGCGGTGGCCGGTTTCGGTTGTGCGACGTGGAGGAGCTTGGCGGCAGTGGCGGAGCTAGCAGTCAATTCAAGAGGGGGCCGATCGCTACAGTACACTGTACATATTACCTATTGTCCAGTATTTACGCCTGTTCTAAATAAAAGTTATACAAACTAGAAAATAGATGATTTATTAGGGAAGCAACTCTTGAAGTTTAGCCTTTAAGAAGCAAGGAAAAGGAAGCAAATCTGAACTATATTAGGCAGCAGACAAAACTGATGATAAATAAATTGGTACAATATGGACTAGCACTGCTGTTGTGCAGTAGTATTAATATCAAAATAAAGCAAATGATGTATTTGATGAAAGTCAAAATACATGAAAAATATATATGCATACATTAAATAACTTGCTACTATATAGATCCTTTAAAACTTATCCATGACAAGGGGGGCCGGAGCCCACCTTGGCCCCCATGAGGCTCCGCCAGTGCTTGGCGGCCCGCTGCCATGGCGTCGTCGCTCGCCCTGCGCCGGCCGGTGGCTCGGCAGCGGTGGGAGATCTAGCTCCCCAACCCTAGCTCTTCTCTGCTCGCCGTCGACCCGCCTCCACACCGGCCGCCCGTGCTCTCCCGCAGCCCCTCCTCTCCTCCTTCCCCTTTTCCCTCTCGAGGCGCGTAGCAGGGTGGTTGGAGCCGACGTGCGGGCCCTGCGCCATGGCGGACGTCCTGGAAGCGCGCTAGAAATGGATGAATGGCGCTCGTCCGCTTAGGTAGCGTATGGCTCCCAGTACGCCGCTGCGGGCGGTTTTCCTGTAAAACGGTCCTGCAGGGTGGTGTGGCGGACGGTTTACAGGCCCAGTGCGGATAGCCTGACCCGCTCCCACGATCCTTCCCGCTGCACGGCCGGCGCTTGCACAGAAAAAGTGAAAGGCATCCGCATCCGCCGATCCACGCCTGCGCAGCAGGAAAAAGCGGCCCAGCAGGCCAGCAGTACTGTCTACTGCACTAGCGTTACTGCGTCCACCAAACGACAGGCGCAGCAGGCGGAGGCGCGCATGGGTCCGCCAAGTGCCAACTCAGAAGCCAACAAGGATGGTGGTTCACCACTGCTGCATGGATCGGCGGATGGAGCTGGGAGGGTTTGGCATGGGTGGATCCGTGGTGGATGGCAACGGCCAACGGGCTAGTGGAAGCTGTAGCAGGAGGGATCTGCAGGGGAGCGGACGGCATGCAGCATGCAGTTACTGTGTGGTACTGCAGACTGTGGACGCTGTGGGAAGTACGGAACTACGGATGCTACCGAAAAGACCGGGTAGAGAGAGAGAGAGAGATTAGGATTAGGATAATATAATAGGATCTCAGTAGCTCTGGGAGACTCTGACGTGGCTGCATAGGCGGCGTGGCTGTCGATCGTCTTACATTAGGCCGAGGCCCGGCTAACTGGCCATCGGCCGAGGACGTAAACACCGACTGGCAAGCGGGAGCTCGGCCGGGACGAGCAGCGTGCCCTGGCCATGCAACGTGCGCAGCCGTGCTGAGCGGGCTACGTGCACGGCCTGCATCGCACATGGGAGTGTGGGAGCTCTACTGCTCTAGTAGTAATAATTAGCCGAACCTCGGTCCAGCTGATGAGCATTTACAGCATCCACCACTGTTGCAGCGTCAGTCTCCAAAATCACGTTCTGCATCCCCATATCAGTCGCCCTTTGCAAGGCTTGGAGGGCAGCGATCACCTCTGCATGGGAAGCTTCCATAACATTATTCAGTCTTCCATAACCTGAGCAGATAATCTGGCCATCGCTTCCTCTCATCACATATCCCCAGCCCCCTGTCACGTATTCTTGTGCAAAGGCGCCATCACAGTTTATCTTGATGAAATCCGAAGGGGGTCTGCTCCACTTCTGTTTTCTCCGAATTGAGGCCGGTTCCCTGGGAGCCGACTTCGGAGTCCATTCTTCTGCATAACTCGCAACTAGAAGCGCCAACTGTTCGTGAGATTTTGGGGATTCTCCTTCCCGAACTCTGCATCTTTCAGACCACCACATATACATGAGAATAATAACTCGTCGCAGTTCGTCTTCTTTTAACTTTAAAATCTCCCAAACTGCTTCTTTGGCTGATGGTATTTCAGCGAGTTTTTCTCTCACTCCCTCCAAGTGCAAACTCATCCAAGCACTCCTAACACATTTGCACTTGAAAAACAAATGGGCGCCATCCTCATCAAACCTCTTGCACAGAAGGCATCTTGAGTCGTCAATTTTAACTCCTCTGCGTTTTAAGATCACCATCAAGGCCAGACTGTTATGGCACAGCCTCCATAAGAAGTGTTGCATCTTCTTGGGGCAGTTTATTTTCCACAAGCATTTCCACATCTGTTCCACACCATTAGACCTCCCTGATGATGATGATTGAGCAGTAACGCTAGTTACTACTAATTGGACCCCCAAAACACCACAATAATGAAGAACGTATTATGAATTATGAAAATTAGAGTCATTATATATCTCTGATTGCTTGATGTTTCCCTATGATCCTATATATTTAGCCCAACTTGCCTTTTCACAATTCGGCTCAATTAACAAGGAACCGCTCGTCCGAGATCCCTTCTGCAATGGCTTGTACTAGGTAAATTGTGCGCTCCGCCGCGCCCATTTTCAACTGCAGATTGTATGGGCCGCTGGTTTGCTTCGTTTGGGCTGTATCATTGCGCTGGGCTTTCATATTGTTTATGGGCTGGGCTGCTGGTTCTGGGATGGTATTTGAAAGAGTCCAGTTGGCAGCAATGAGGCGCAGGCGCTGTGGTTTCCCGGAGGTCGGTTTGCACTATAGGTTTCGTTGGAGCCAAGGCAACCCATGCTACTGTCTCTGTCCGAAAATAAATGCAATTCTAGGACCAAATACGTAAACTAATGATATGTGTAAAATTACCAAAATATCATTTGTCTTTTGTGGTGAGTGAATCAGATGTTAGTTGTCTTTTGTGAGAACCTTTCGAAAATTGGCCTGTCTTTTGTGGTATGTGAGTCGAAGTTAATATTTTTTGTGGGACAAATTTTGAACTATAGAATTGCATTTATTTTGGGACGGAGGGAGTATTTAACAGAGGCTGCCCCTTTGCTAGCAGAGAAAAAAACATAGCGCCGCACGGAGCCTAGTATATTCAGCAGAATAGCATGACATTTTTAGGTGCAGCAAAATAACCAATCACAGAAAGAAGAGGTGGTGCGGCAGGCCAACGCACAGGGCGCGCGGGGTCCACTGCGCGCGGCATGTGATCGCGAGGAATCCGGGGCCCGCGTCGCGCGCCTCTCTCCGGTGCAGGTGCTGGCCCTCCCCCCCAAACCAGGCAGTGTCGCCATGGGAAGAGCCGGTTCATCTGAAGCCTCCGTCTCCACGGTGGATAGGAATTAGAGCTAGGGTAGTACAGTAGCAGTACAGTGCACTGGCCTGGGGCTACTGTCCGTCACGCACCACGGCGTGCCAACCCGCCCGCGCTGCCAGGGAGCCCTGTACGATGCATTGCATGGCTCGTCAGTCTAGTGCTGCTACCTGCTGGCTGGGTGCTCGTGCTACACGCACAGTCACCGGGAGCTTTTGTGACTGTGGCTTCACGGCAGCCGCAGGAGTAGCAAGCTGTTGGCTGGTGGCAGAATTAAGGTGCGTCGTCCCGCGCATCCACAGTCGCGTGCATGTCACCAGGCCCGGCTGACGACGACTATTTATTGGTGCGTGCCATGCGCAGGAATGCAGCGGGCAGAGGATCCTCATCCTGTGCGTGATTCAGCAAGGGGCTCGTGGGACGCGTGATGGATGGCCGGAGCACAACCGTGCGATGGTCGCAGCACACAGCACAGTACGCAGTGGGCACCGATAGAGATGGATCAATCAATCGCATGCACGCAGAGCACGAGCACTCACTCGTCTATGCTGTGCCTGCCGTGGCGGCTGCCGCGCCGCAGACCGCGGATCGATGAGGTTGGATGTCCACGCTAGCTAGGTTAACGTTGGGTGTTCAGTGCATCCGTCGATCCGGCTGTTCACGCACGGGCGGATCGGAGGCGCCGGCGCTCACTGCTGCTCCGATCCAGCCACGGCGCCGTGAGAAACGACGAGCGATCTGCCTGCCGGTGCTGGCTGCGTGCAGATAATAATTGGCGCTGAATTTCTCGCCCCCGCCCGGCTCTGTCCCGAAAGATGCCTCCTGATCCGTCAGTCAGTCAGTCAGGTCACGCATGCGTGCTGCGCTGTACCGCGCGACCCCTCTGCCGCCAGATACCCCTCGGGCTAGCCGCTGGTAGACGATTTGTTAACTTCTCCCCAAACAGGTCGTCGTCGAGCCGAGCGCGATCGATCCACACACACTCCACGACACGACATCTCGAATCCTTGAACGCTGGCTTGGCGTTTCTATTTTTCGCGACCGCGGCTTGGCGTTTCCATCATCGGATCCAGCTTCCAGCACATGCTACCTGACCATCAGCAGTATGTAGTACGGTCGTTGGAATAGTAGAGTTTGAACACGGACTCAACCAGAATCTTTTTAAAGTTAATCTTAGTCCACAGTTTCATGCTATAGTTATCAATACTAAAATTGAGGTAACTTTACTCCATCCTTCTCTCTACTCACCAATTCGCCATGTTAGCAAATTAAATTGATGATATGGTACAGAATTTAATGCCACAAAACCCCTGACGGGTCATAGCACGGGTGCTGGAGCAACAGTGCGCGATATTAACCAGCTTTGGGGACCTTTTCTCGACCTCAAATGCAATACCTTAGGTACGCCTCTCAAGGTTCTTTTTCATCATAATCGCCTAAAAAATTCATGGTTCCAACGCACGAAACATTTTGCGCTTATGTTATGGTCACCAAACACCCAAAGGTATTGCGCTAATCCTCACTTATCCTCACTTATCCAAACAATAATCATCACCACCCATCACGCGTCACGTTCACATTGCGGCACACGAATTAAGAGGTCGTTGCATCGTGGACGGGCGGGCAAGTCCATTCGCCGCGGCAACCGGTGCGTCCGGACAGACGGCCGTTGCCTTTTCCACCAGTGGGCCCCACACGCCCCGGGCCGGGCCCCCGCCGGAGACGAGCCGCTTTCGTGGCCGCTCCTCCCAACGCCCCCCGCCGCGCGCATACGTGTGGCGCAGTGCCCCGCCTTCCCCACCCACGCGCCCGAGTCATGGTCGTCGCCGCCGCCGTCGTGGGCCTCGTGGCTTCCCGATCGAGCCATGGCCGCATATATAACCTCTCTCTCCACTTCAAGACCTGCGTGTAACCAACCAACAACCCCTCATCCACTTCGCGCCTCCTGCCCGACGCCCCCTTCCCTTCGCTTCGAGTTGGTGCCACGCCATCCATGGCCGTGCAGGCGCGCCACCTCTCCCACGCCTCCTTCCCCCACGACCTCCACGCCTTCAGGTAATAGTCTCCTGCCCGGTTGCCTCCCTTCCTCGGCTGTGCGGTCGTTGTCCCGGGACCAGTCTCTGATCGTGCACGCTCCGCAGGGCTATGGAGGACGCGGCGGCGGCCGCCGGCACGGCGTTCTTCGACGAGTACGGCTGGACCACGCCGGCGCCAGAGCTCGGCGGCGCGACGGTGCCCGCCAGTGACTTCCCGCGCGGCGAGCTGGCGTGCAGCTACGGCGTCGGGCCGAGGAAGCGGCCGCGCGTGGCGGCGGCGGCGGCGGCGGGTTTCTTCGAGGATCACAGCGCGGTCGTCCGGCCAGTGACAGTGGGCAGCGGGCAGGAAAGAGCGGTGGGCTCCGGCACGGCGTCCACAAGCGGGAGTGTCGCCAATGGCGCCGGCGCCTCGCAGTCGCCGGGCCTCCTGCCGAGGCTGTACCACCACCAGGACGTCGATCTCGACGCGCTCGTAACACTCGAGGTACGTGCCGGGACTTTCGCTTCGACAATTTCGACTCCGGCGACTGATCGGGGTCGAGCTCTTGATTTGGTGGGATCGTTTTGATCGGGGGCGCCTGTGATTCATGTTCCGCAGAGCGAGAGGATGCGCGCGGCCCTGGAGGAGGCCCGGCGCAGGCACGCCCGGGCGCTGCTGGCGGCCGTGGAGCGCGCCGCGTCGGGGCGGCTGCGCGCGGCGGAGGCCGAGCTGGGGCGCGCGCTCCGCCGCAACGCGGAGCTGGAGGACAAGGCCCGGCAGGCGGGGGCCGAGTGCCAAGCGTGGATGGGCGTCGCCCAGAGCCACGAGGCCGTCGCCGCCGGGCTCCGCGGCACGCTGGAGCAGCTCCTCCTCCGACCCCCCGCGTCCGTGGGCGAGGCCGCCGAGGACGCGCAGTCGTGCTGCTTCGAGGCGCCGGCCGCGGACGCGGCGTCGCGCGCAGCGTCGTCGTGCAGGTCGTGCGGCGGCGGCGAGGCGAGCGTGCTGCTGCTCCCGTGCCGGCACCTGTGCCTGTGCCGCGCGTGCGAGGCCGGGGTGGACGCGTGCCCCGTCTGCGCCGCCGCCAAGAACGCCTCGCTCCATGTCCTGCTGTCCTGAAGCCCCCAGCAGCAGCATCCAAGCACACACGGCGAACGCGTCGCTCAATGATCAGAATTGCAGCCTGGAAACTGGGAAAGAGTGGCGTAAGAGCGACAGCGAATTAGCTTACACTGAGAGATTGGAGTTGTTCTTGCAACACCGTCTTCAAGATGCCTGAACCTGTGCAAGAGAAATGGAATCGTGCCTCAGACGCTCAGTTAGTTCAGTTACCGGAACCGGCGAAGATGGGGTACAAGCAAGTGTGATTGGACGAGTTGGCAACGTTCTCGCAATTGTTTGGTTCATGAATCTGGTAGCAGTGTTTGGTTCCCAGATTCCCAGTGTGCTGTGTGAGGCCACCTTCAATTCAGACAGCCCTGAACATTGATTATCTCAGGCGTCTCAAACTTCAGAGATGTGGTTTACTGGAGGCGTTCTTTCAGTGAAGTCCGAAAGCAATTTCCGAGCCGTCAGAATTAACTGTTCTGAGTTCTGAAGAAATGGATGTGGCCTCCAAGTTGCTATGCTTGATAAAGCTGCTATGCGTAGCGAGCGAACATCGGTGTTCCGAGGAGTTCAGATGACTGCAGCGATCAAGACGTTGCACAGGAAATGCAACACAGATTTCTGAACGGCTCAAGGGCCAAAACTGCTGCAGAAACTGAGGCCGACGAAGAACCACAGAGTATACAGGCAGAAAGCTCTGCAATGTTGTTACTGCGTATTTCTACTCAAGATCCAGCGTGTACCGCTGCTTCAAGTTCCTGGCATGCGCACATGAGGCAGCGTCATCACAGCCGGAGCCGGCACGCGGCGAAACACTGCTGTGGACGTTCTGATTTCGTTGGCATCGCGCTCAGATTCAGAAAAGGGGGCTTTGATTTATGTTGGGGCTTTTTCTCGGAACTGTTTCCTGGCCATATGTCGCCTTTGGCAGCATGGCGATTGCGCATGGGTTAAGACTCGGAGCGTTGGACAGTTGTGATGCATCTAGGCTTTCCATGCATGTTCCTATGTGTCGTCCTCAATCATGTTCCACTTCTTTCCCCCCTCGTGAAACATGGATGAACATTCTGGTAGTGGTCATGAACGATGCTCATCCATCATTTTGAATGCATGCAAGATCGTTTGGATTTGATGAGAACAAATTGCATGTGCATGCCGTCAAAATAGGTGCATCATATGTAATGCGTCCACTATTTGCAAAATTATTTTGTACTTTTCGTTTAACCTGAGTAGATGAAGTTGAGAGTTGTGAAAAATCGTGGAGACAGCTTGTCATTGGCTGACTATCTCTGTTGATTACTTAGGGTCTTGTTTGAAAGCTTCTTTATCGTCTTTAGCATACTATTTGCCTATCTGAACTGGATTAGATGGCTCAAATCAAGTCACTAACAGACGGCTCAAACCAAATCACTAACAGAATCTAGCCCATAGATTATACTATCTGGATGGTCTAAACACTCACACCGTTCTATATGGATTTAAGCAAATGGTTTGTTTATCTGAATCGGACCTCACTGAAACGGAAAGGGTCAATTGCAAAACTGCCCTTATTTTGAGCTGTAACTGCACGTTTGCCCCTATTTTTTTAACTTTGCATGTTTGCCCTTGGTTTTCGAAATCGAAGGCGCCGTCTGCCCCTGTTTCTTAACACCGTGAGCTGGACTTCAATAATGGTCCCAAAAAAATTTCGCAAAGAAAAGAAAAAAGCGGAAAAGACTATACTACCCCCTATCCAAATCACACAACACTCCCCCCACGCACCCGTGACCCCTCTGTTTCCCGTGACCCACCCATTCGCACGCGGAGCGGGCGGCGCTAGGGTTAGGGGCGCGCGGCGTGCTGGCGGCGGCCGGCTGGCGGGTGCAGGGACGCGGCGTGCTGGCGGCGGCCGGCTGGCGGGTCCTCCTCCACTCATCATATCCCCTCTCTCTCACTCTCTCCCTGGCGGCGGCGGGAGGCAGGTTGGCAACAGGAGGGCGGCGAGAGGCAGGGCAGCAGCAGGAGAGCGGCAGGGGGAGGGCGCGCGCGGATCCCCTCATGGGGCGGATCTGGGCGTGAGGCTGCAGGGGGAGGGTGGCGCGGATCCCCTCGCGGGTCGCGGCGCTGGGCAGAGCAGCGCTGTGCTGCAGTCGGTGGCCGCAGATCCGGGCGGCCCCAAGGGCGGGCGGGTGCGGTGCCGCGACGGGGGGACCGGCGCCGGGCGGCCCCAGCGGCAGGCGGCCCCAGCAGCCAGCCGGTGACGGGCGCTGCGTGCCTGCGAGCCAACCAGGAGACCGACGCGACGACCCGGCGACCATGGAACAGCTTGGGTAAGTTTTTTCAACTTCATCCTTTCTGCAGTAGACAAATTAGGTTGTTTGATTAGATCTTTAGGATGAACTAGCTTATAGAACAAGCTCTGGTTTGTAGGACAAATGACAATCACATAAAACTTGTTGTTATGGTTCGGTACACTTTTTCAAAACAAGTGATGATTCAAGTAATATTGGAGGAGGATCACGAACTGGGAGAGGGAGAGGTACAAGTTCATCACCTACTGAAACAACCAAGTAGGTCACTTTTTCACCTTTTCAGTACACTTTGAACAGGTTCATGCCCACATTCCACATTGGATATTTACTAATGCATTTTCACTCCATTTTTTTTGAAGTGATGGTGCCACTCATGTTAGAGGAGGAAGACCACCAACTGGGAGGGGAAGGGGTAGAGGCAGAGGAAGACCACCAACTGGGAGGGGGAGGGGTAGAGGTAGAGGTAGAGGTGCTTCAAGGCTTGCTGCTTTGCTTAATGTGTAGAAATGACCACTGCTTGGGATATGTAATAACTAGTCACTGATTTGTTGTGCATGTATGCCCTGGACATGTTCTTGGCATGTGCTGCCTTTATTTTGGTGTGCTTAGTTGTGATCGAGACATGAGAAACTTAATGTGGTTACTGTCAACTCTTGCATTATGATGCAAATATTATGCTTATATATTATCTGGATCTCTCTTCATGTATTGTCTGCAAAGTTAAAAAAAATATTATGTTTATATATTGTCTGCAAATATTATGATTATATATTATCTGCAAAGTTAAAAAAAATATGAGCAAACGTGTAGTTACAGCTTAGAAGCATTTAACAAGGGCAAACGTGCAGTTACAGCTCAAAATAAGGGCAATTATGCAATTGACATGTAGGGCATTTCTGTCTTTTCAGCTTGTATTTAACACCGTTAACTCTCCTTCACGGAACAGGGGCAACTGGAGCCTTGAGATTCAAAAAACAGGGGCAAACATGCAAAGTAAAAAAAATAGGGGCAAACGTGCAGTTACAGCTCAAAATAAGGGCAGTTTTGCAATTGACCCAAACGGAAAAGTAGCATCATGAGTTCACCTAAAAACATCACCAATTTCTGAGGTGTTACATACGAGTTTCAAGAAAAAGTCTCTCTTTTCAATTGGACGGGTTCCGTCACAGTTTCGAGATCATCTCTTCAAGGCTAGCTTACATTATTGAGCTTTATTGGGAAGCGAATAAGCGATGAGCTCTAGACTTCTTTAGGTTCTGGTTGATCGGATCGATCACGTCCACCAAGATCTAAATAAGCGCGAGGTGTATTATTTTTCAAAAACGTCCACCAAGATCTAAATAAGCGCGAGGTGTAGGTCCTTGAAGTTGGCGTGCTCCTTGGATCCATCTCCTCGTTCATCGAACGCGGCATCACTGCACAGTGCCCACCCAGCCATGACCCCAGTGCCAACAGCCCGTGCCAGTGCGCAGTGACTGACAGCATGCCACCCATTGACTAGCGGCACGGCCAGGACAATGCGCCGGGAGCGCTGCTTCCTCTCCCGGTCTCCACGCCGGCCGCGTAGCCTCTGCGTGCCCCCACGCAAGGCGCTACGTACCTCGGAGCCGCGGCCGAGGCGCCAGGCTGAACCCGCGACGCGCGCGCGCACGGACACGTCGCGCTTCAACCTAGTCAAGCCGTGCGGGACCTGCCGCCGCCGGCCACCCACCGCGCGCCCGCGCCGGGACACGCACGGAGAAGCGCGTGGCTGACCGGGGAATACGAGCGAAAAAGGCCGCTCTTTCCACGTCCTTCCGTGACGCGGACTGCATGTCTGCATGTACGGGGGATTCTGCAGAGCTGTGCGAAGTCCATAGGTTGTTGGCATTGTGTGGAACCGAGAACACAATCCACGAGAGAGAGCTTGTCTTGTCGTGATCGAGCTGCGAGATCGGGCGGAGAAAAATGTGGCGCCGCGCCGCACGGTGCTGGCGAAGGACCGTTTGAACGGGATTTTCTGACTATGCAGATCAGGAACCAACTGTGTGCAACGAACTCGTACGTTTTGAACATGACGCGGGGAGTTGTTCGCAGCTGGCCCTGGACGGAGCCGGAGTTGCTGACTGCCTCCAGCTTGTAATTCGCTGCTAAGGTCAGTTTCAGTGGGAGTGTCATCGACACAGTTACTGCTAAGGTCAGTTTCAGTGGGAGTGTCATCGACACAGTTACTTAGTCTGGAATCTTAAGAACTGTGCCAGTGGAGTGCCATAATGATGACACTCCTCTCACATTTCATGACACTTCTCTTTTTTCTCTACTCATACTATTGGTACATATTAGCAAATTTAATGTTCATGATACTCTTATGACACTCCCACTGAAATTGGCCTAAGAAATCGACAGTAACAGCTGACTCGCAGGAAGTGCGAACTGTCCATGGTGCAGAGGCGGGGACGGCGCTGGAAATGAACAGGGGGAGATGTTGAAGACGATGCTGCTGCCGCCACCTCCTTTTCGTACGTGGTGATGATTGACCACCGCGGCACCGCATAGTACTTCTCGTGTACCGCTCAACAAGACGCCTCACGATAATTATCAGCTACTATATGCCATGCATTACCATGGAGGACATGTGATCGGTGAATTCGTACACCCAACCACGGCAATGTGACAGAAATTGCCCAGGGTCCAGGGGCGTTTTTCAACGGATGTCATGACAAAATAGAAGTGACTTCATAACAAAAAAAAAAACTTAACATGGAGATCTTCCTAATTGGAGCGTGGAAATTATGGAAGGTCAGGAATGCAGTTATCTTTGATAATGCCCATCCAACGGTTCCTCTCTGGTGTGTGAAGTTCAGAGAGCAGACTCTTCTCCACCTTGTTCGTTTTACCGATGTAACTAAAGACTCAGTAGTTTCCTGGCTCTCTCTTTTGTAACTCTCTTTCTCTCCTCCCTCTTTTGTAAGTATTCTCTCTAACTTTACTAACCTATAAATGAAAATGAAGCACTATGGGGAACTCCCCCACAGTTTTCCTTCAAAAAAAAAACTTAAGAACAAGAGAAAATCTCATCTGGTTTTATCGACTTTTCCACTATCAACCCTTAAAAAACCAAACTCTGCTGTAGCGAAAATGGCCTCTCATGCCATATTTCAATATAATGTTTTGGCGATTGATGACACACACAATGCTTGGCCTAATATATATGTGTTAAGATGATCATTATCAGGCTTACAGGTCCAAGGGATGAAAAGATACAAAACCTCAAAGAAATCAGGTCGAAAGGACCAAAACAGAGGTAATTTGCACTCACCGGTTAAACCGACGTGAGGCAAATTACACTCACCGTTACAATGGGCTCAGAGAAGACTCAGTTAGCAGAGTGCACCGGTTGAACCGACGTTGAAGAAAGTTGAATACGTCGGTGCAATGGATCCAGAAGCTAAGGCAAGGTCTATACACCGGATGAACCAACGATTGGATCTTGGTGAACGTCGGTGCAGTTGTCCAGAGAGTTAGTTTTTCAGAGTTCACAGGACACCTACACTCACCGGTTAAACCGACGGAGCATCGGTTGATTGCCCGTACACGTAACGGCTAGTTTTTGAGGCGGGCAGTTTAGTATCACCGGTTGAACCGACGATGGCTATTGGAGGAGCGTCGGATTAACCGGCGTTAGGGGCTTTTCAGGCAGTTTTTCTCCAACGGCTATATTTGCTTGTGCTGCCTATATATACTCCCATGGCCGGTTGTCACACATGGTTGGAAGCCTCAAGAGCTGAAGAAAGTGCTGCCCAAGCAAAGATCCATCACCAACCATCCTAGAAGTGCTTAGTGTCATATCTAGCTTGTGAGAAGCTTTGAGAGAGTACTTTGTGCACTTGTATAGGCTTAGTTCTTGAGAGAGCTAGCTTAAGAGAAGTCTTGCCGAGGCAAGCAAAGCATTCCCGTCGACGACCCTCCGACTTGGTGTGGAGCGGTGCCGACACTTTGTACGGGGGAAGAGGGGACCCCCTCCTTGGTGGAGAAGCTCCGTAGTGGATTTCGGCCGGGTGACCGAGAGAGACGGTGGCGGTGCACGAGACTCGGTGTCTTGTGGGCACTTGCCTTTGGTTGCCAGTGCGCCTTGGTGGCCTAGTGCAAGACGGTGATCGGAAGAGCCTCGGTGTCCCGTGGACGTAGGCGTTTGAGCCGAACCACATTACATGACTGTGTCTACTCGGGAGTTTGCATCCCTCTTGCACTTACCTCTTTACTTACCGCATTACGTTTCCGCACTTACTCTATCTTGCGTGCCTTTACTTTTCTAGTTAGTTTGATTAGGATTGGCTATAGGTTGCAAGTCTTTTGGGGTAAGTAGAGAGTAGCATAGATAAACTTTAGTCATAACTAGCATGTGTAGGACATGTTAGGTTTATCTTATGCAAGTAGATTGAGCCCTAGGTTAGAAAGTGAATTAGCGACCCTATTCACCCCTCCCCCTCTAGGGTCGGATACCCCGGTGATCATTTCCTTACAATTGGTATCAGAGCTTGGTCTCACACCTCTTACGAGGATTGGCCAATTCCATTGGTAAATTTGTGAGAAAGCTCGTAGGAGACCCGTCGACTTCACCGTCGAGTGAGTATCATGTCCGGGGAAGGGATGAGTACCGATAGGGCTCTGTTTTTCGATGGCACGGGATTTCCTCGATGGAAAGTGATTATGCAAGCACATCTCCAAGCCCGTGGGCTTGATGTTTGGCGTGTCACCGAATTAGGGAAGAAAAATGAGACTAAGGCCGAGAGATAATATGATGCCATTGCAAAATCAATTCTATTGTCTTCTCTATGTGATAGTGTGTTTAATCGTGTATTTGCTAATAAAAATGCTCATAAGCTATGGAAGCAAATTGTCGAGAATCATGAGGGCACAAAGGATGTTGCCAATCAAAAATATCATGTTCTCGGCGAGGAGCTAAGTAGCTTTAAGCAACTTCCCAATGAAAATGCTCATGACATGTATTCACGATTAAATACTCTTGTCAATGAAATCAATGTCTTAGGTTTCAATCAAGTTAAAGATGAAGAAATTAACCGCAAGATCCTCCGAAGCCTTCGCAAGCCCGATTATGACATCATCAACGCTCTCTTATAAAAAGAAGACTTGGTCAAGATTACACCCAACCAAGTCATCAATCAAATCATCGCCCATGAGTATAATATGGGGATGATAAAGAAGAAGGAGCAAGAATCCACCTCTTCTTCAAGCCATGAGAGTCTCGCCGCTAAGCACTCATGCAAGCACCAACCAAGGCGGCAAGACTCATCAAGCTCAAGTGAACAAGAAGAAGAGGATGAGGAAGATAGTGATGAAGAATCAAGTTCAAGTGATGAAGAATATCCAAGGGCCGTGCTATACCTTCACCGCAAGATTGCCGAGCATGTACATAAGCTCTATGAGCTTGGGTACAAAACTTTCATTAGAGGGAGTGCGGTGGGGATGGAGAAGATGGTGAAGAAAAAGAACAAATCAAAATTTCAAGCTCTCTCCGCCATCTACAAGCCCAAGAAAAGTGGTGAAAATTCAAGTCACAAGAAAAATTCCAAGAGCTCCACCACCCATCGCCCTCGGAGATCATCACCACCTCCCATGTATCTCATGGTACAAGGTAATAACGATGTAAGTGATGACTCCTCCTCCAATGATGAATCCGATGTTGAAACTGATGAAATTAGTGAGATGATGACACTTCTTCATAATCAACAAGAACATCTCACTAAACAAAATAAAGAAATCAAAGCTCTCAAGGCTAAAGAAAAACCTCATGCTTCATTTGTCTCAAGATATGAGAACTTGCTAAACAAATTCAATTTGTTAGACAATGAGCATAAAGAACTTAAAATAAAATACGAGAGTTTTGAATTTAAAAGTGAATCATCATCGGATAAATCATTTCCTTGCAATATTCCTTGTGCTATTCCCATTATCAAGGTAGATGCGTCTACCTCTTGTGATCTAACCCCTTGCAATGAGGATGTGGTTGTAGAAACATGTGATGATCTCATTGCCAAGGAGAATGATGAGCTCAAGTAAGAGGTAGAAAGGCTATATACGGACTTGAGGCGGCTCAAAGGAAAGTACACTCAAGAGCAACCCCAACCTTCTCAAGATAACACCTCCGCGGGCTTGAAGAAGCTTGAGAAGGGAGAAACCGTGACTTGCTTCAAGTGTTGCAAAGAAAGCCACAAGTCCTACCAATGCAAGGAGAAAGAGGGCAAAGCAAAGGGCAAAGAAAATGTCAAGCCCAAGAACTTGAACAAGAGCAAGAAGGGACATAAGAAGGCTAAGGACATCAAGAAAAACACATCTCCAAACTTGAAGGCGTCATACATGTACACCAAGCCCACCCATAAGAACAAGCAAAAGAGCAACCACTACATACTTGAAAAGAAGAAGAATGGCAAGGTGGTAGCTCATGTCATGGGGTGGAGAACATATGGATAGAACCGGCCTATTTGGGTGCCCAAGGATATTATTCATACCATGGATGGCTCTCAAAAGGTTTGGATCTCTAAAACTTAGGCGCCAAACAAGCATCACGGGGAATTTGGAGACTTGGCAAGGTTTGGGATGCATGAGTAGGGATGCATCATGCAAAGTTGAATTAAAACCAAGTTGTGGATTAAAGATTAGTGACCCAAATTCCCCTCCCCTATGAGGTAATGAGCAAGGTAAAAGGATGATCTCAATTCATTTGATATCCTTCATGCATCATTGTAGCTCAATGCCTCTCTAGGATTGCATGATCTTATCTTTACTATTGGTATCTTTAATTTGATATGCCTTCCTAGAAATTTCACATGGTAGGTTATCCATACCTTATTCATATCTTGTTGTAACCTACATGAACTTAATTGATTCTCTCACATGGCATATGTCTTTCATAGTATATCTTGCAATTTGATATCTCTCATATTCGTGGTAAAAATACTTTTGATATCAATTGCTTGCTTATGATGCCATGATTAGCAAGTTATGAAGTTAAATCCCCATTATGTGAATTACAAGTGCATACATTTGTTTAAAGTGATTCAAACACTAATGCACACATTTAGGGGGAGCTAACTTTATAACTTACGTTTGTGTGACTAATATGATTTATAAGTGCTATTTGTTGTAGTCACCTAGAGCTATCTCCATGAGTTCAAATTTCTTTTGAACACTACCCCTACAAGTCACAATTGGCATCACAATTGGTGTTAAGATGAGAAGTGACACAAGCTTTGAAAAAGGGGGAGCTTGTTCAAACAAAGGGAGATATGCCAAATTTAGTGGGTATAACACTCTATCACTAGTAAATTCCTTTTGCCACTAATGCTCCTTGTTGCTAGTGGTTATGAAGCTTTTAGGTGTTTGATGACAAAGGGGGAGAAATGTACCCTAAAAGCAAGCAAATAGTTTGGAGTAAATGATGCCATTAGCAAGGGGGAGGAATGGAAAATGCAATGCAAAAGGATGCATGGTGATAGGGGGAGGTACTTAGTCAATATGGGGGAGAAGTGCAATTTGATGATCCCATAGACTAAGGTACAAAATTTTTTCATTGCTCATATGGTTCAAACCACACAATTGTCTTACATTGGCCACAAGCCATTGTTTCACAATTGCTATCAAGCCGAAAGTATTTCATCCTATGGACTAATCAAATGCCGGTAGCTTTTAAAATGAGCAAGCTAAGTAGTTTCTAACTTTTCAAATTGGTATCAATTTCATATTCCTGCAATTCATTTTGCTTGCTTTGGTTGTGTTGTCATCAATCACCAAAAAGGGGGAGATTGTAGCGAAAATGACCTCTCATGCCATATTTCAATATAATATTTTGGCGATTGATGACACACACAACACTTGGACTAATATATGTGTTAAGATGATCATTATCAAGCTTATAGGTCCAAGGGATGAAAAGATACAAAACCCAGAAGAAATCAGGTCGAAAGGACCAAGACAGAAGTAATTTGCACTCACCGGTTAAACCGACGTGAGACAAATTACACTCACCGGTGCAATGGTTCAGAGAAGACTCAGTTAGCAGAGTGCACCGGTTGAACCGACGCTGAAGAAAGTTGAATACGTCGGTGCAATGGATCCAGAAGCTAAGGCAAGGTCTATACACCGGATGAACCGACGATTGGATCTTGGTGAACGTCGGTGCAGTTGTCCAGAGAGTTGGTTTTTCAGAGTTCACAGGACAACTACACTCACCGGTTAAACCGACGCAACATCTGTTGATTGCCCGTACACGTAACGGCTAGTTTTTGAGGCGGGCAGTTTAGTATCACCGGTTGAACCGACGATGGCTATTGGAGGAGCGTCGGATTAACCGGCGTTAGGGGCTTTTCAGGCAGCTTTTCTCCAACGGCTATATTTGCTTGTGTTGCCTATATATACCCCCATGGCCGGTTGTCACACATGGTTGGAAGCCTCAAGAGCTGAAGAAAGTGCTGCCCAAGCAAAGATCCATCACCAACCATCCTAGAAGTGCTTAGTGTCATATCTAGCTTGTGAGAAACTTTGAGAGAGTGCTTTGTGCACTTGTATAGGCTTAGTTCTTGAGAGAACTAGCTTAAGAGAAGTCTTGCCGAGGCAAGCAAAGCATTCCCGTCGACGACCCTCCGACTTGGTGTGGAGCGGTGTCGACACTTTGTACGGGGGAAGAGGAGACCCCCTCCTTGGTGGAGAAGCACCGTAGTGGATTTTGGCCGGGTGACCGAGAGAGACGGTGGCGGTGCACGAGACTCGGTGTCTTGTGGGCACTTGCCGTTGCTTGCCGGTGCGCCTTGGTGGCCTAGTGCAAGACGTTGATCGGAAGAGCCTCGGTGTCCCGTGGACGTAGGCGTTTGAGCCGAACCACATTACACGACCGTGTCTACTCGGGAGTTTGCATCCCTCTTGCACTTACCTCTTTACTTACCGCATTACGTTTCCGCACTTACTCTATCTTGCGTGCCTTTACTTTCCTAGTTAGTTTGATTAGAATTGCCTATAGGTTGCAAGTCTTTTGGGGTAAGTAGAAAGTAGCATAGATAAACCTTAGTCATAACTAGCATGTGTAGGACGTGTTAAATTTATCTTATGCAAGTAGATTGAGCCCTAGATTAGAAAGTGAATTAGCGACCCTATTCACCCCCTTCCCCTCTAGGGTCGGACACCCCGGTGATCATTTCCTTACAGTCTTATCCAGAGTACAATTAACATGGTATTGACAATAATTTACAAGAACATTCTTTAGTACCAGTAAGAGAAAAGAAACAAGGAAACTCTTCCATGGAAACAAAAAAAAAAGGATATTGTAATATTTAGGTTTACAAACGCTACAAAACAGCTTTGTTGTGCAGTTAATAGTTAGCAACTTGCATGCATTTCCAACACCATAATAAGTCTAAACACAAAGCCAAAGCTCCAATGAGCACCCGTTGTCAAAACAACATTTCAACCCATGATAAGCATTAGTGGGTGTTTGGATCCCTCTTTGATGTGACAGGGACTAAAGTTTAGTCAGGGCAGGGTGGTCACTACTTGGAAGGCTGTTACATCCAGACATCAGAACTGATACCATATTCAGGCATAGAAGCCAGCCATGCACCATAAAACGTATCACCAAAAGGCAAATGTTTATAAAATGATGTGAATAATGAACTGATGAAGGGCACCAACGAGTATAGCTGTATAAAGAATAAAACAACGAACAAAGAGGCAAAGGTATACAATCAACCTGTTTGTCAGTACAGGGTGTATCTTCCACTTCAAAAGTACAGGGTGTATCTATATTCACAGGGTTCAGGTCAGCATTGTAACTGTATCCGCTGCTGTATGCATGTATGATGCTGTCCCAAGGAGCATGCGCCATGGATTGTTCACTCAGAGCTATAGGGGGTAAACCCACATAAGGGTTATCCCCAGGATGCCACCAGCCAACAATGGTGTAACAGTAAAGTATATGGACCCACCAGTATGGAGCAAAATCCCTCATGGTTATCAAAACAATAACCAGTGCTTCTTTCTAGGCTTGTACTTGCTAGGTATATCTGCACAGTGATAAGTAATTTCTTTTCTTACAAGATGGGCATATATAGCAAGATGCAACCACAGTAATGTAGATCTAGACTTGATACAAGCAAATCACAATAAGTATATTGTGCTTCTTACCTCGAGCATCGTACAGTGAGTTGTAGTGTACTTCTGACCAGAAACTTAGCCATATCTCTGAAAAAACATAAGGATTTTGGAGGTCAGTAATCATAACCAGCTAATTTTTCTTCAATCGATTTTGTATCTACCTATCTTTTGCACAACGGTGCAGTAAAGGTGCAAGTGTGAGGTCTTCCAACAGATCCAAATATTAACTAATAATGATGGTGAAACAGCACATTATCAAAGAGACGTAGTGAGGTCCTCTATGCCAACATGCAATGGTGTCTGATAAGCTAGTAGTCACTATTAAGTAGTAATCCAGAAGAACCTTACCTCTCTGTGGTGTTTGATATTGTGGAACAATTTCAACAAAACATGTATCTCTGAATGATGTTAGAAGACAGATCTTCGCAGCAAACTGCAAAAAACAGAAGGAAAACATTAAACTCTTTGCTCTCCAGGGAAACACATTTGTACTACAGTAAATATGCGCAAAGCCTTCCCTTACAGAGTATAAACCCAAGAGCATGTTTTTGTCTCATAAGCATGGTTCTTTTAGTGAAGCACAAAGAAAAAATGAAATGATGTATGATGAAACCAAATACATTACAACAAAACCTGCGTCAATGTAAGGCGCATGAAAATTTAATTTTACCAGTATATGCCTTATATTGATGGGTGATGGGAGTACAAATTATAAGACTTAAAAGTCTTCTATTCCTAGTCATGCCATAGACAACATATGTCAGGGCTACTATTGCGCAGGGTGTAGGAGTGGGAGGTCGGAGGCCGAGGACTCGGCTCCCGGCGGCGGCGAGGGCGCGACGCCGTCCTGACAGCCGGCATCGTGCGGGAGAGCGTGCGCGAGACAGGGGAAGTTGCCAAGACGCCAGAAGATCCAAATGATCTTCAGCATAACTGCTATTAGAGTTTCTAGTGCTTCATATAGAGCACGCTGTTACAACTGACTGAAATTACAGAATTCAAACTCATGCTAAAAGAACGTGGACTCTCTATGCATCTTAGCCTAGCCACGTTGCCTTCTCTCATATACTCTACCGACCATGACATCTCTCCCTCCCTCGGGAAAAAGCCCGTCCTTGAGCTTGAATGTTGGATGAGCAGCTTTGAACGCGTCAACCGGTTCCCATGTGGCTTCGGTGTCTGCCATATCTGTCCATTTGATGAGAACGTGCCAGATCCCGCGACGGAGTTGAGTTTTGAGGACACGTTCTGGAGCATGTAGGAGACGACCATGCTGAAGCGGAGGCAAGGGAGGTATTGCTGCAGGCGGTTCTCCATGGAAAGGCTTGAGAACACCAACGTGAAAGACATCATGTATGCGTGCACCTTCTGGTAATTGGAGCTTGTAAGCAACGTCACCAATGCGTTGGGTAACCTGGAACGGCCCAGCATACTTCGGACTGAGTTTTGTTCTTGGATCTGGACAGCAATGACTGAGTTGGCCGATTAAGAACACGGAGCCATACCCAGGTCTCCCACAACAAAGTCCAGTGGACGATGATTTGCATCATAGTGTTTCTTTGCATATTGCTGTGCCTGCAACAACCGATCCCGGACATCATGCAGGAAGATGTCACGGTCTTTCATCATAGTGTCCACAGTTGAAGTAGTTGCTGCTGCTGTATCATGTCCATATTGTAGTAATGGTGGAGGAGAGCGACCATATACTACTTGGAATGGTGTTGTTTTGAGTGATAAGTGATAAGATGTGTTGTAGCAAAATTCTGCCCATGGTAACCAATCTAGCCATGCCCGAGGTCGATCACCTGTGATACAGCGGAGATACATGGTAATAGTCTTGTTGACAACCTCTGATTGGCCATCGGTTTGGGGATGAAAGGCAGTACTCATGCGCAGTTTTACCCCTGCTAGCTTGAAGATGTCACCCCATATGTAGCCTGTGAACACAGGATCACGATCACTGACAATTGAAGCTGGGAAACCATGAAGCCTCACAATTTCAGAGAAAAAGGCCTTGGCAACCGAGCTAGCTGTGTAAGGATGACGCAAAGGAATGAAGTGAGCATATTTGGAGAACCGATCAACCACAGTTAGGATGCTTCACTTTAGGTAATGCTTCAATGAAATCCAGCGAGATATCCTGCCAAATGTTTGTGGGTATGTCAAGTGGTTGAAGGAGACCCGCTGGGTGGAGGTTTTTAGTTTTGTTTCTTTGGCAGGTTGCACAAGAATGAACAAAGTCGCGGACCACCGCACAATCATTGTCAATGACAAAATCTCGACGCAGACGTTGGAGGGTTTTCTGAATTCCTTCATGCCCAGTTGTGTGTGCTAGCTGCAGGGCAGTTTGAAGGGCAGTTGGGGTAAAGGGAATGTAGACAAGTCTACCACGATGAATTAAGCCATTTTGAACTCTCCATTGGTCACCTCGTGTCGCTGCAATGGTGTCCCTAAGTGTTTTGAGCTCAGCATTCTGTTCCATTTCTTCACGAAGATCATGGTAGAACTGAAATGTCAGAGTAGAGAGAACATGAATGCTCATGTCGGACTGGTCGCGACGCGAGAGTGCATCAGCGACAATGTTGAGACGGCCTGGCCGGTACTCCACTGCAAAATCGAAGCCAAAGAGTTTGCTGATCCATTGATGTTGTGGCACAGTTGACAAACGCTGGTCAAGCATATATTTTAAGGCATAATGATCAGTGCGAATGACAAACTGTCTGCCCCACAGATATGGCCTCCAATGCCTGACAGCTTGCACTAGGCCAATGAGTTCTCTTTCGTATGCTGCTGCTTTGAGATGCCGGGCAGCAAAAGGCTTGCTGAAGAAAGCTAAAGGACCAGCACCCTGATGGAGGACTGCACCAAACCCGTTGCCGGATGCGTCACAGTCGACAATAAAAGGCTGACAGAAATCCGGCAAATGAAGGACAGGAGCAGTAGACAGATGCTTTTAAATTCTGGAATGCTTGTGCTGCTGCATCAGACCAATGAAAAGAGTCTTTGCGAAGTAGTTGTGTAAGTGGAGCAGCTATTGTCCCAAAATCTTGGATGAAGCGGCGGTAGTAGCCTGCTAAGCCCAAAAATCCCCGAAGGTCACGTGCAGACTGGGGCTGTGGCCAATGAGTAACAGCTGAAACTTTATCTTGGTCCATAGCAACTCCATGTGCAGGAATAGTGTGTCCAAGATAAGCCACTGATTTTGTTCCAAACTCACATTTTTATTTCTTGACATGCAAATTGTTGGCGCGTAATGCAGTGAGGACAGCACGCAAATGCTGCAAGTGCTCTGACCAAGAGGAGCTATATATCAAGATGTCATCAAAGAACACTAAGACACATTTGCGCAGAAACGGTTTAAGCACTGAATTCATGAGAGCTTGAAATGTACTTGGAGCATTGGTAAGACCAAAGGGCATAACCAAGAATTCAAAATGGCCCTCATGTGTTCTGAAAGCTGTTTTCTCAATGTCATTTGGGTGCACCCGGATTTGGTGATAACCAGCTCGGAGGTCCAACTTAGTGAAAAATGTAGCACCGTGCAGCTCGTCAATGAGTTCCTCTACAATGGGTATAGGGAACTTGTCCTTGACTGTAATTTTGTTCAAGGCACGGTAATCTACACAAAATCTCCATGACCCATCATGTTTCTTGACTAGGAGGACAGGTGCTGAGAATGGGGAAGTACTTGGTCTGATTATGCCTTGCTGAAGCATAGTAGCACATTGTGATTCCAACTCATCTTTTTGCATTTGCGGATATCTGTATGGCCTAACTTTTGCAGGCTGAGAATCAGGTAGTAGGTGAATTCTGTGATCACAAGGACGTTGAGGTGGCAGACTGATTGGAGGCTCGAACACATCAGCAAAGGAATTGAGCATCTCATCCAGCAAGGGTGTATCATTGGCATTGTTACTGATGAAGTTGAGGCGATCACGTAGAGGTTGCCTTTGCACTCTGGGAAAGGGAACTCGGTCTGCAGGGAGAAGTGCCCGCTGCGGGGAATCAATGCCTCTCCAAAACACTTTATGTCCACGATGCCAAAAGGACATACATAGCTCATCGAAGTCCCACAGGATTGGGCCTAGAGTTTTGAGGAATGCAATACCGAGCACCATGTCGAAGCAGTCAAGAGGAATTGCATACCACTCCAGAGCAAAGAAATCAACACCAATTCTTGTGGCAACATCACGGGCCAGTCCTTGACATTGTACACGGTCTCCATTGGCCACAATGACACTAGCACCTGCGCTGTTATGGAAATGGAGACCAATATCGTCAGCCACCGCTTGGTTGATGAAATTGGAGGTGGAGCCAGAGTCAAGGAGGGCTATGAGGTTGTGTTCTCCAATTTTCACATGAACACACATAGTGTCATTAGTTGTGAGGCCAGCAATGGCGTGTAGAGAGATGAGGGGGGGCTGTTCCTCTTGTGGAGTGTCACTCTGAATTTCTGCAGAGTCCTCATCAAAGTCGGTCACTGCAGAGTCCTCATCAAAGTCGGTCACCTCTAGATAGAAAAGGCGTGGGCATTTGTGACCGCGGACATAAGGGTCGTCACAATTGTAGCACAAGCCTTGGCGACGACAGTCAGCCATCTCAGTGGGAGTAGGGCGACGGAAAGGACGGCTGGGGGCAGGTGACGCTGGAGTAAGTGTTGGGGTTGGAGTTGTGGTGGTGGCTGGAAGCTGAGGAGAGGATGTTACTGGTGTCCTTGGTGGAAATATTGAGGAACGACCAGGTGTAGGGGAATGGAGAGTGAGGGAACGCCGTTCGTAAGCCCGGGCCAACGACATGGCGCGCTGAAGGTCCATAGGTGCTTGAAGTTCAACATCGATCCGGATTTGATCAGGGAGACCGCCGGTGAACAGTTGAACTTGTTGAAGCGGCGAGAGATATCCGGCAGGTGCTAGCCGTGCCTGGAACAGCTCCTGGTATTCTGCCACAGAGCCCCGGAATGGCAAGCGTGCCAGATCAGAGAGGTGGTTAGCACCTAATGGGGAGCCAAAGCGCTGTTGGCAAAGGGAACGGAACAAGGGCCAGGAGATGGTGTTGATGTCGCCGGCGTCACGTTCAAGCATGTAGAACCAATGCTGCGCAACGCCGGTCAGGTGGAAGGAGGCCAGTCCAACCTTTTGCCGCTCATGGGTGTTCTGAGCGCGAAAGAAGTGGTCACAACGGTTAAGCCAGCCCAAGGGATCCTCCTTGCCATCAAATGTAGGAAAAGTTAGCTTGAAGTATCTTGGAACGGCAAGAGAGTCCTCTGTTTCTTCATGGGCAGAATGGCTGGCCGACGGCTGGTTGTGGATTGGTGGAAGTGGTGATGGTGAATGTGGAAAGGGAATTTGGGTTATGGGAACCGCCGGTGGTGGCACAGCCGTGGTGAGAACGGCGGCGGTTGGAGGCGGCGCCGTCGGAAGACCACCAAAACCGGGCATGCCAAGCGGAAAGGGCGGGTGGAGGGGCGGCTGAGACCCGGCAGAAGAAGAACCCGCCATAGCGGACCACAGTCCGTGGCCGGCGTTGGGAACTGCAGGCGGAAACAGGGGAGGCGGCGCACCCTGGAGAGCGAGCGCGCGACCCTCGACGTCGGTGAGTCGAGATGCAAACTGACTCATCTGACGCTGCAGGCCGTAAATCGCCGTTGTTAGGGTGTCCATGGCGGCAGCGGAGTGGGATGGCGGCGGAGGGGGCGGGTCTAGCGAAGCGGATGCAGGGGCGGTTGCAGAAGCGGGCGGCGGCGTGGTGGAGGCGCAGGCGGCGGAAGTCCCAGACATCCCGATTGATACCAGATTGTCAGGGCTACTATTGCGCAGGGCGTAGGAGTGGGAGGTCAGAGGCCGAGGACTCGGCTCCCGGCGGCGGCGAGGGCGCGACGCCGTCCTGACAGCCGGCGTCGTGCGGGAGAGCGTGCGCGAGACAGGGGAAGTTGCCAAGACACCAGATGATCTTCAGCATAACTGCTATTAGAGTTTCTAGTGCTTCATATAGAGCACGCTGTTACAACTGACTGAAATTACAGAATTCAAACTCATGCTAAAAGAACGTGGACTCTCTACGCATCTTAGCCTAGCCACGTTGCCTTCTCTCATATACTCTACCGACCATGACAACATAGGTTATCCATTGTTTTGTATTTCAGTAAGATTTAAAAATAATAGTGGCTATTTGCATAGTAGTATAATGGTTAGAAATCTTGCAGTGCCATGGTAAGTTGTGTGAAGAAGCTAAGCAAATGATGGTGGAATTATAGCAGGGTAAAAGAAAATTAACCTTGTCAGCAGCTGCTTGAAGTGTGACATGGTCACCCCATTCACCAGATCTGGAAAAGATGGTCGTCAATGACGCTATAGTTACAAAAACAAGTTCACGAACTTTCACTATTTGAGTAGCAAACCTAATAGTTGGAAAATACATACTTCTTCATTTTCTTGCAATAATGTTTATATTTCATTGGAACATAACCTTCGTACAAGGAGTTACATTCCTTGAGCTGCACAAGGAGAAAAACAGCATATGTAATGTAAGCATGCGGGTTTCGCAGAAAAAGAGATCAACAATTAGAAAAAAGTTCTTAATACTCTCACAAGACAATAGACATACTAATACAGTTAAGCAAAGAGCAACGAAATAACAAAGGGGAAAAGCATGTGTTGCAGCATACAAGAACTTGCAGTTGAGCCATATGAGCTTGTTAACATATATTTGAAAAGTGGTACGTCCAATATGACCAGGAGACTGGCATACCTGCTTTACAATCTCCTTTCGAACATGCTTGTGATAATCAGGTGAACGGTATAGCTGGTCTGAGAGTGCACGAAACTGCATAAACCAAAAAAAAAAACACATGGACATATATTAAGAGTGTAACAGGATTATCTACTTTCATCAAATATATAGAAAGAATGGGCACAAGAAGTTGGTATACCTGACAATTTCCATCACCAGCTACTCGCACTTCAAACAAGCCATATGCATTTAGCCTACAAAAGACTTACATCGTAAACACATGTTTATAGTCTCTATAACTGAAAGAGGCACAGTATATAGATTTCCAATCTATAATATGCACAAAGTAAACATATGGCTAAATATTGTATGAAAATGCAGAATATTCTGTGAACAAAACAATTCAGAAAGAAAAGCATGCAATTTATGTTTTAAGAGGTGGAGATGCATGCAGGAAACATATTGTTTGTTGAATCTCGCACAATTTGCATGTCGATTCACGGTTTTCTTCAATTTCTTCCAAAAATCCCAGGTACAATCCCAAATCTCAAAACTCAATATAAGCCTTGCACTATGAGCCTTTAACTCAACAGCTACACATTTGTATGAAAAGACAAGTCTTACTCTCTCAAGGACAGGGATCTCCAAATTTTTACCAAAAAAATTGATAGGATGGAATTTACACTAATGTCAGCCATGCAGAATGTTAATGCTTGCAAAATAAGGTAAAATGTTGAAACACCTTTGTGAAAAATGATGGCATACTTTATTACCAATAAATGTGAATGCTTGGGAAGATTAAATGCAACCAAAGTTCATGAAAAAGTTACCTATCAAGAAGGCGATAGTGGTCCATAGTGGCATCACTATATGTCGGGAAGTATGTGTTAATCCGGGGAACATGCTACATGCATACATATAAAAATGAGTATCAGGTAAGAAGCCAGTGATTTTAGGTTCATTTAATCACTTGATCTACCAGAAAGGAAGGGATTACGCCTATGAAACAAACGCCAATAGTACTGTCCAGGGAAGAAAGAAGCAAAGGAATACAGATGGCATAGAAGTCATGAGACATCTTACAGGAATTGATGTTAAATTTGTAAGACGCTTGGCCATAGCACCATCTAACTTGGCATATTCTTCGGAGAGAACCATTGCAATCATCCGATCATCATCCGTCTCAATCCTCTGGCTGCTCATAGAGGTTGAGCTAGATGAGGCACCATCCCTTGGAAACATGTGTGTCATCTCCAACCTAGAGGATATCAGGATAGAAAATATATTAACAAATGATGAAGACTTAAATGTGTTGGAAAAGATCCTGAAGAGCTCAAGAAATTGAAATATCTAATAAGTAATAAAAGGGAAAATCAGATATGCAACTAACATGTACAATTACGAAGTCAAGGAAACAGAAAATTTATATCTTTAATGGAGACGCACAAAAAAAGCAAAGAAAAAGAGAGAGAGAGAGGCTTATCCGAAAAAAAGTTTACTGTAAAGGTGTACATACTGAAATTGTGTTCTTTTTGTTGAAAGAGAACAATGATTTGCATATAAACTTATAAACTTGCAGAATGCGCATGTATCCACAGAACTATCAAGTTTGAGATGCCTGTGATGGCATCCCAAAAACCCAATCTGCATCCATTCCCTAAGTCCTTCAGGATGAATTTAACACATATGGTGTAATTAGTTATCCACATGGACTTACAGTGACATCCCATGTGATACTCAATTCTGCATGTGCGGCTGACAATGCCTTCCCAGAGGTATAGCTATATATGTGTACTAGAGGCATCAATATTGCACTTGAAGCACAAGGAGCCATGAAGAATTCATGGATAGTTGGATACTAAATAACTAAAGCTCGCCTTAAAATGACTGAGTATCTCTTCTCAAGTCCAAGTGTGTTAAGTTTGTCGGCAAGCTTCTTATAAGGCTATGAAAAGACTAGATCTCATTCCGAAAAGAACAGGAGGACTAGTACCCATTCCGAAGTGTTGAATTACGTTCAGTGGCTACAAGTCGAGCACCAATTGTCCACAATAAGGTTACTAGAAATCGAACAGGTGCCTATTCTGAATGGTATCCAGTATGTACCCACTTTTTTCACGGAACCCTGCCTACCTGTACCCTGGGGCAAGATCCCAACGGATTTCGCTTTCCAGTATCAGCTAACTATCTCCCCCCTCCAATCATGCACGAAAAAGTTATCAACAGATGGCCGTTCATCACCGTAGCTTCCCACCAAAATAGCAAACGAGTTCGGAACAGCCCAGTTAGCCGAATACTCTACGCGGACACTCCTGAATCGGGCCCTAGCGGCAAGGAGCTGCAAAAGATAACCACCGTACGTGTCAAGCCAAGCCCGCTGAGGGGATTCGCGCGTGCTGCGGAGCTCCCTCCGTGAGCCAATCTCAATCGGTTCGACTTGGTCCGCCAAAACGAGAAGACTCTCCCGAACATCCCAGACTGGGTTCAACTGCAATCGGCCCCGTGCGCCCGCCGATCAGAACCCGGAACCCCCCCCCCCCACGCCGCCGTCACACAGAGAAACGCCCGAAATCCCCCAAATCGAGAAGAGAGTAACCATACCAGCACCGGCGGCGGCAGCCGGCAAGCAAGGGGAGCGCCGGCGAGCTCGCGGCAGCCCGGTCCCGAATCGCCCGAGGCCGCTGCGGTGGAGCAGAGTAAAGGGGAGGGATCCACTCGCCGCGGATTGGCCCGGTGCCGGAGGCCTCGGCGAGCGGGGAGCGGTGGTGGAACGGGGACGAGGCGAGGACGCGCTCTCCTTCCGGAACGAGATCCGCTGCAGTTGAGTGCCCTGCAGTGGGCCCTGTTTGGTTTACCTGTAGTACTACTAGCACACATTATCCGAGAAAAGAATCTTCAATGCATGGAGTACTAAATGAAATTTATTTGCAAAACCTTTTCACGGATGAGTGTAACTTTTCACGACGAATCTAATGATAGTAATTAATTGATGATTGGTTACAGTGATGCTACAGTAACCATCCTCGAATCGTGCGGTCAAAGGCCTCATTATGTTCGTCTCGCGAAGTAGAACACGGCTGTGGAGTTAGTTTTGTAAATTGCCTTTATTTAATACCCTTAATTATTGGTCAAAATTTTTGTGCTACTTGTGCTAACCTAAACCAAACAGGGCCGTGGTGTCCCTGACACGTGGGCCCCACACATACAGGCCCACCTATCAGTGGCCCAACTGCAGGCTGCCGAACTGCAGCGGATCCCTTTCCTCTCCTTCCTCCTCTGGGTTTGGGAGAAGAAGAAGAGCGGGCGCCGCGGCTGGCTTTGATTGCTTCCGTTCGATCGGTCGGTTCGGTTGTGGCTTTTTCTTGCGCTGGGCAATGGGGGTTTCTTCCGCGTACGGCCTTGCCTCTGCCCAACAACCACCGGACCCGATCGTCGATTCGTTTCCTCGGGCCCCGCCCGTCTCCCGGAGCCCAACTGGTTTGACCGCCTGACAGGTGGGACATAACCCCCGGCGAGTCGCATCAGCGGCAGGGCAGCCGGGGTGCAAAAGTAAGCCCTTCCCAGGGACTCCTTTCTAGTCCTTGTCACCAGAAAATCTTATTATTTAAAAGTATTTATTTATAGATGGGTGTTAATTTGCGAGACAAATTTAATGAGTTTAATTAATTCATAATTTGCTACCGTAATAATTTTATTTAATATTAATAAATACTAAGATTTTTTTGAATGAGACATAGTTAAAGATTAGACCCATCCACGTTGACCGACATCGACTGGACTCAACCCAAATGAAACTGACTGAAAAATCTCGGACACACACCGCCACACGCGCGCACACACCTCAATAGCCAGGTGCGAAACCAGCGCCGAGCGGGGCTCGAACGCGGGCTTGGTGGGCGCTACAACCAGCGACCGCACCACTGAGATACGAGGTCGTTCGCGTGACTTCGGTTGACCACCCTTCTTTTTAGCCACAGCGCCGCAGCGGTGTTCCAGAAGTTCGCCATTTTTTTTTCAAAAGTAAAATACTATCGTAGACCGAACATTTTCTTTTTCGAATTACAAAGACAAAAAAGATAGAAACTAATTTAAACATGAAGACGATATGCCCCGTTTAGATTTTTTTTACAAGTTGGTATGCTCCGTTTAGAGCAACTCCAACAAATTCTTCAAATCATACTCTATATGTTCACTTTTAGCTAACTATATATTTATCTAACCATTAGCTCTCCAATGGGTTGGGGAACCAATAGACTAGACAAATCTGGCTTTTTACATACTTGACATGTGGGACCTCCGATTTGGATTTTTTTTCGCCCGGATCTAAGCACCTCCAAGAGGCTTTCCAAATCTCACTCCGTAAATCACAATTTGGAGAGTTATTTGCACAAAACACATTTTCTATATCCTGTCACTCTCCAATAGTTTTTCTATATTTCGTGTCCAGTCTAAAGAGTCATTCCCGTCTTCTATTTTTGGCTAGCGAAAAATCCGAAATAGAAGATGGCTATATTTGAATAACCATTTAGAAGAGATGTTGGAGGATAATTTTTCACCTAAATTTCTATTCCTAGCATTTAGAAAGAATATATAGAGTCTTTTGGAGATGCTCTAACCCATTGGATTTTCCCTCTCTGCATGTGGGGCCAAGCCAAGGCTCAAGACCAACAGGCGGTTGTTGGCCGCCGCCGCCAGGTACGGCGGCGGCTGCTGGCGGGACCGGCACCACTGCGAAGAGGAGCTCTGCGCGGATCCGATGTGGTAATCTGCGGCAACGGGTGGCCGGCAGAGGTTGGGGCACGGTGTGGGGATTAGCGGCGGCGGCCATGACGAGGGCACGGGGAGGTCAGCCGCGGCGGCGCCGCGAAGCTCGTGGTGTTGGGCAAGAATGGCTGCAAGAAGCAGGCGGCGGGGTGCTCGCCAGAGCGGCGCGCGGTTGGGAGCTCGACGGAGGAGCGCGCGGCGGTGGGGTACTCGCCGGAGCGGCACGCGGCGAGGTGCGAGGCAGCTGGGTGCTCGTCGGAGCGGCGTGCAGCGAGGAGCTCCATCCTCCTCAGCGACGAGGCACTCCGTCTTCCTCGGCGCGCAGCGATGGGAGCTCCGTCCTCCTCAGCAGCGAGTGGGGCTCGTGTAAAACAGATGATCCTGAGCTAAGGGCGTCAGTATCTTTGACAAGCAAAGGAGGCGGGGTGGATAACAGGATAGCTAGGGAGTATCTTTGCAGAGTCTGTTGGATCCAGTTTTTAGGGATGTTTCTATTTTTAATTAGCTGGCCAAACTAGGATAGCTAATCTCTTGGAGATGCTTTTAGGCTTTTTATACTATTCCTTTAGAGCAACTCTGATAGTTTCCCTATCTCTCTTCCCCATTCTTACTTTTCTAGGAAAAAAGAAAAAAACACACTCTCCAATAGTTCCCCGTCCTAATTCTCTATCTCCAAACAATTGTCACATTGCTCATCCTTAGAGCATCTCCAATAGTTTCTTATCTCTCTTCCTCATTTTTTTAAAAAAAGAAAAAAAACACTCTCCGATAGTTCTTCATCCTAATTCTCCATCTCCTAACAATTGACATATAACCCATCCTTGTGCGTAAATATGCGTACACCTCCATCGCTCATGATCGGCCTCTATATCGTCACCAGACCTGTTTCAACACAAATCAGACTGCCACCACTTCTTCCCGCACCGATTTCGACCACCACGATGTGCATCACTGGCACAAAATGTAATTATTGGTGAAGAGAGATCTGAACCTTCAAAATCTCGCTAGGAAGTCCCAGCAAAGAAGTTCCCTGAAGTTTCATTGAAGAATTCAACGCTCAGGGGCAGGAACAGAAAAGAGGTGCTGAGTCTGCAAAGACCGGTCTGACCGGTCACTCTGGGAGTTCTGGAAAAAAATTCCAGAAACAAAAAAAAGGCCGAGTTTTAAAGAACTCTTGGCCAAGTATAAGGAAAAAGGAGTTGCTCAGAAGCAGAAGAAGCGATCAGATCAAGCAAGAGGTAAAATGGAACCCCATCGTCGTCCTATTTCTTTTCTCCCAAATTCGAAGCCCTCTCATGCCCTAAATCGCTGGCAATCTGACTTGCAAGAAGCTACTATCCGCCAGCCATGGAAGTTTCCTGCACTGATTCCAGCCACCATGGTACATCACCGGCGCAAAATAAGAGGTAAAACGGAACCCCCTCATTGTCCTCTTTCTTTTTTCTCAAATTCCAAGCCCTCTCATGCCCTAAATCACTGGCAATCTGAGTTGCAAGAACTCCTGTCCGCCAGCCATACAATTTTCGCGCGGAATTAGCCTTTTTGAGGAGTAAAAATAGAAAACTCTTGGAGATGTACTCTTTTTTGTCTCCACATACCTATTTGGAGAGTTGGCAAATAACAAGATATGGGGAGAAAAAAAGAGAACTATTGGAGATGCTCTTATGCGTATGCGCACACCTCTGTCGCTCTCGATCCGTCTCCAAGCGCCGCGAGGCCCGCACCCCTGCTGCTCACGCTCACCCTCTTTGCGCAGTCTAGCACGTCTCCAAGGGAGCCGACACCACCGACGCCCGCTGCATCTCCTATCACGCCCAAGGCCCTGCATCGTCACTATGCCTGCTTCGACACGAACCAGATCGCCGCCACTTCATCCCACACCGATTCCGAGCGCCACGGTGCATCACCGGCACAAGTAAGAGGTAAAATAGAACCCCTCGTCGTCCTCTTTATTTTCCCAAAAATTTCAAGCCTTCTCATGCTCTAAATTGCCGGCAATCTGATTTGCAAGAAGATAATGTCCACCAGTCATGGAAGTTTCCCATGGAATTGTTCTTGTGGGGCCACAACTTCTCATTTTTTGTAAGTAGAAATATAAAACTATTGGAGATGAACTTTTTTTTTGTCTCTCAAAGATTTGGGGAGAAAATATTAGAAACTATTGGAGATTCTCTTAATAGCATCTGCATATTGAGGACCATATCAATTCTTTTAATGATAATAATAGCATCTACGTATCGAGGTGATGAATTCAAACTTTCAAAGATATAGCCTCTCGTGTTGTAATTAGCACGATTTTATTTTAGATTATATATATGGTCAGTGGTGTCTTCACGTATAAATCTTGTAGGTCAGGCCTGATTGCCCTCGAAGCAGAGGACTCATGTTATATATGGGGGGCAATCAGCGCGCGCGCCAGGAGGGTTCCTGGCGCGCGATTTCCGACAGTGGTTTGCAGGTATATTTTCTCTCTTAAAAAATATTGTTTTTTATATTGTTTTTTTGGAAACTTATAATTTCTAAGTATAATTTGTATGCATAACTTTTTACACAGGGTCTTTTGAGAGATAAATTTGGATCATAACTTTTACGATGCATATAACTTTTATGTA